>NC_053169.1:62061267-62221267 GCF_016835505.1 Polypterus senegalus
TGTGCTTTAAATTAACTAAAGAGATCTTAATTAAATCTTGATCTTTGTTTGTCCGCGAATTCCACGCATGCATAGACCACCTTCCAGTTTAGTACGCTGTTGTTACTCACGGATGTCAACAATGTGCCAGAATAACAAAAGGGGTGGTGGACAGTGTTATGCTGGTTAGCTCCTGAGGCCTGGTTAGAGAATGAGATTGCCAAAGATAAAAGGTACGTGCCTACGTAACATATGAATGAAAGAAAGACAGTGGGTAAATGAATGACAACGTAACAACACGCTCGAAATTATTATTGTTACGCTGTAGCCGGCGAAAGTGTTGCGCTCCTCACAGTTGTACCATGGCTTGCTCACATGTCAGTGAAGTGATCCCTATTTATGCTTTAAAGAGCCTGGATACCTATGTGTCCAACTTTTATAACCATTGCTCCGTGTATATTGCCTTACTCTTTGGATTGCCACAAAGCAACCTGCGAGATTGGAGAAAGGTTGAGAAGACATTGTGAGAGGAAACGATAGTGTCGTGAAAACGAGACAGACTGTGAACGGACAGAAGCAGAAAGCTCCCACACCACCACATAATTACTATTCGGACAGTGATTCCGAGTAGGCCATTCCTATCGAATCAATGTCCAAGGGTTTTCTTTTGTAATTTTGTTTCCCTTATAAAAAATCATAATGCTGTGCAACAAAGGGCCCAGTTCACAACTGGCAGCCGCGTTTAAACAGGGAGCCCTTCACAGACAACTTTAACACACGCAACGTAGTTGGGCGCACATAGCTAGTTTCTCAATAAAATACAAATTATATTTTGGAGCTCTATAAATGGGAAATACAAGAGAATACGATACTCCTTGAATAACCACGGAAATATACTCAAAAGATGTGACAGTACCAAAACCATCATCTTTACAGTTTAATTGGTCTGAGTAAATACTTGGTAAACCTCCACTTTTTTACCTTGGCAAACCAAATGAGCATAGCTGTAATTGGGAGGTGCTGCTTCATTTAACATTGTCACAACATCAGAGCAGAACCACATTTCACTTAATGTAAGAAAGTCGATTTTCCTGTCACTGACAAAACGTTAATGTAAAAAGTCTTGCTGGTGTGGAAACCAGGGGTGTACCTGCAGCCCTGACCTGAAAGAAACAGGCAGAGACACGAATTCTGTCCAGCAAAATACCCCAATATTTAGGGAAATGATCCCATAGCAGTCTCCAAGGACTGATATACACAGCCACAAGCACTGTAATAACACTGTCCCTTTTATCCAGAGTCTTACAGCCCCCTTCCTTGTCTACATCTCATAGACGAGCTTCATCCATCTCATACTGACTCAGGCTTATGTCTGTGAGGTGGCTTGCTCCTTTTAAACCTCACTCAGGAGAACTCCAAGTGGCTCGTTAGGGAGGTCTGGAATTACTCCCAGGTGTACCAGAAGCCCAAAGTAGGGCTCTGCAGTTCCTGCAGCTTTTGCAGCCCCCACCCTAGCAGCATCCCTGGAACTCAACAGGGCTGAGCCAACAGATACTAAGTGCCATATAGCACTGTGGGACTCCAAGGGGCTTTAAACTCCATGGGGGCTGCCAAACAGCAGTTTGGGGGAGATAGCACCCTTCACAAGCCATCTCCCCCTGTCCTTCCATTACGGAGGCGCCCCGATTGGGTAATGGTGTCGGCTGCCATTCATCACACTGATTAATGCTCTAACCAGTAAAGCCACATTTAAGGTCTTGGAAGAGCAGAGCTGAATGGGAGTGTTACGGCACCTTGAAATGGTAGTTATTTGAGTTTATGCCAATTTGTGCAAATTTTTTATTTAATCTTTAATCTGTTCTTATAGTTCTAATACAGTGCACATCTTTGGGTGAAATAGTAATCAAGTTATTCAGCTTTATACTGCTTTGTCTGGGTTTTTTAGTTAGACTATGGTTTGTTATTATAGTGCTAATACAGTGCACATCTAAAGATGATCTCACAACACATCTTAACATGGCAATAGTAAACATTAAGACTAAAATTATGTGGTCAAGAAAGACAGATTACCTCTGAGATATTTTCAGAGAGGACCTGGCCGCCAAATCTGCATGGATGCAGATCATCTCGTCTATAGAAACGCAATCTCTCCCAGAAAAGAAACTGATATTTTGTCTTTTGCAAAAGCCTCTTATCTAGTTGTACAAGTCCAGCAGTTGATTATAGGCTTCATCTGACCTGAAATGATGAATGTTACAGTCGGGGTCCTGTCTTTCGTTGCTTGAATTAGTGATACAAAGTCTGTCTTTAGAACCTCCAACTGTCAACACTGAATGTCGCTGACATCTGCCCTTGTGCTTCTCGATGACTATTGTAGTTCATCTCATAATATCATATACTCGTAAACTGGGAAAACAAGAAACCAAGTTTTACGTTTAGGATCACACAAAGAGTGGTTTTATTATACAAAAATAATGGAGGATCAACACATAAGGAGCAAACGATAAAGAAAATAATCTATGACTTGTTAGCCTCCATATTAATAAGTGCAGCATCTGCTATTCTAATAAGTGCTCTTGTCTAGAAAGTAATTTTATGCCTCCTTTATATCTTTAACAATCTTTGTCTTTTCTTTCTACCATATGGGTTTTTTATGGTCCCAATGTAACTTCTAGTTCAAGGCAAGCTTTACCTTCAGTCAAGAGCACATAATGTAGAGCAGGACCCCATGCATGATACATGAATGCCTGCTGCCCCTAAGAGGGTTGAACTTCACAACGTGCTAACACTCAAGTGTCACCTGGCATGTAATATGAAATGTGTAAACTGTACGTCTTGATGCAGCAGCACTAACCATTGTCACTAGGCTGCTCTATAATTTCCTTTATTTTTAAAATATTTATTTTAAAAGTCAAAAGTGTAGTCCTTAGATTAAAACCCTGCAGAGGATGCAGAATAGCATTCTTCATAATATTTGCTGGGGGTTGGAAATTGTTATACAAAATCAACTAATATGTTAGACTTGTTATTTGTTAAATGCTTATTTGTGGAGATTTATCTGTCATGAATGAAGTAAAATGTTAAACTTCAGTCAGGTCTCTTTGGTAGTAGGCAGATCTGAAGTCTATTTTATTATATATGCTATTGCTTTTCTTTTGTAAGAAATATTTCATTTTGTGGCTGAACATTGTATTATATGGTTATTTTTTAATTTCCCAAAGGAATCCAAGTCTAATGACAAAACCTCTCCAGTTCTGTTTGGGAGAGACAAACGTGTAGAAAATAAAAGTCACAGTACAGTCAGATGTGGCTGAAAGCACTTTGAGCTACTGTTCGTATGAAAATGTGCTATATAAATAAATGTTGTTGTTGTTGTTGAACCTTGAATGTAGAGCAGCAGCAAGTTTGCATTTGAAAAACAGTAGAATTGTATCTTCTTTTGTCAGAGGTATGCATGAATAACACACTTTAGGAATGTTCCAGAAGAGTAATGGGTTAGTGATAAAACTAAAATTTATGTAAAACAAAAAATATTATTTACATCTCCATTGTATATTGGTGGCCTTTCAGGGGAATAAGGACTTGTGTCCATATGTCTCTTCATGTCTGCACAAGAACCTAAATGAGATAGCATCTTAATGTCAAATACTGAACCTTTGTCAGCTAGGAGTTAGAATCAGAAAGTGTTCTATCTTGCAGTTCTACTTTACAGTAGCAGTAAATAAGTTGGCTCTGTCTATCTAATGCTCGGCTTGCGTTTATATTGGTTTTTTTTTCCTGATTTCTCTGTTGACTTTTTAAAGTTCTGTATTCAATCTTGATTTTGTTTTCTTGGTTACTTTGTCAAACTTGGAGTGGTTAAGGTCTACATTAATTCCATATGGTCTCATTACATTCACTGAATTTTGACATTTTATGGACATGTGCTTGAGGTAATTTATGAAGTTCAATCTGCTTTTTCCTTGACCTTAAATGTGTACCTGACCATATATTGACTAAACCTAAAGTAGTTTAGAGACAGAGAAAGAAAATTCACTGCAGCACTACCCACTGAAAGAAGCGAAATCTCAGCAGTCAGTTGTTCAGTATTCGCTGCCTCTCCTAGCTTCCAGTTTCTAATGCGTGCCTGTTTTATTCTTTGGCATTCAGGCCAATCATATGTCAAATTTAACATGAAGCTGGCACCATACGCCTCATTCTTCATTTCTGTAATCATTTGATCCCTTTTAATTTACAGTCTACCCACCTCCAAAAAATGTTTTTATTTTCCTGTACTTGTGGCCACCTATGTTCACCTTTCCCAACATTATTTTCTGTGTGCCATTCTGTTCTTCCTCAACGTTTTGCTTTTTTCTTGTAAAAGACTGAACAAAGTACCAAAGGGAAATCATTGTATTCCTTACGTTTTTTTGTTGTAAGTGAAACAAATCTAAAAAAAATTCACAACTTTTTCTCATGAAAACATTTCAAGGTAACATAAAGTATTTACTAATTTCATAACTCCAATCACCACAGACACTCTTTCAAGGATGAATTGTTTTAAAAGATGCATTTGCTTTTAAAAGTAGCCAAATGTTTTTTACAATCAGCATGTAAAGCAATTAACAACCAGTACACAATTTCAAAAGGCTGCAGTCACCACAAAGTCAACCTTATATCACCACTGCAGGTTTCTTTTATTTTATATTCCTCCCTCTGTCATCCTTAAAACCCTATGATGTGCTCAAGGTGGGAGCAAAGGTATTTACACTTGTGTCAAATGCATCATAAAATAATTAATGTTGGTCCACTTCCCCCACCCACCATATTCCACTTAAGTCTAGTGTTTTAACTTAAATTTTGAATGTAACATTTTAGTTTGGGAAATGCGAGGCATTAATTTGAATGTAGTAGGCTGGTATAGTTCATGTTGCCTTCTCTTTTTATTTTTATTTAGTCTGCTGATGTTATAAATATTACAACATTTTTATAACATGAGATGACTTGTTCATGCTGGAGTTCCTGTTTATTATATGTGTGGGTATGATCTAATATAATAAAATACACTGAACTGCTCTTTCTCTTATCTAGGTATGTTTATAAATTTCTAAATAAGGGTTTCAGTAAAACTAATGGCTTTAATTTTCTTCCATTAATATAGTGTAGTAATAGCAGTAGGCAGAATATATGTGTGTAAATGAGAGGGAGGTCAGTGGAATGGTGAGGATGTAGGGAGTAGAGTTGGTGAAGGTGGATGAGTTTAAATATTTGGGATCAACAATACAAAGAGGTGAAGAGAGAGTGCAGGCAGGGTGGAATAGGTATACAAGAGTGTCAGGAGTGATTTGTGACAGACGGATCGAAGCAAGAGTGAAAGGGAAAGTCTACAGGATGGTAGTGAGACCAGCGATGTTATATGTTTTGGAGATGATGGCACCGACCAGAAAGTAGGAGACAGAACTTGAGGTAGCAGAGGTAAAGATGCTAAGATTTGCACTGGGTGTAACGAGGATGGACAGGATTAGAAATGATTACATTAGAGGGTCAGCTCAGGTTGGACGGTTAGGAGACAAAGTCAGAGAGGCGAGATTGCTTTGGTTTGGACATGTGCAGAAGAGAGATGCTGGGTATATTGGGAGAAGGATGCTAAGGATAGAGCTGCCACTCGAGGAAGGGTTCTTTGATTATGAAACTGTTTTTTTGCAAATGGTTCCTAATATGGGACAAACCATAGAATAAATATTTAATGTATAACAGAGTGCCTATCAGGCTGCTGACATATCAAGAAGGGAGGAAGGAAGGAACTAAGCCTATGTTATTACATGCAACAAGAGTCATTTTAAAATCATGAACTCATTCACATCTCATATACATGGTATCTATTCATGGCTATTTATGCAGCCTGTTATGGAGCTAAATAAAAAAGACATTCTTTGTAGAACCATCATGTGGATGGTTATTTTAGGAACCAAAAATGTATCCCCCTATGAAATTGCTCTGAAACACTGCTTTGGCACCATTTTTTTTGCAAGAGTGAACTGCAGGCAGAAATAAGAAGAGACTAAAAATTACAAATTAAAGCTAGAGGAAAAAATATTTTTATCAAAAAAGAGGAGACTGAGAGTGGGCAATGTATAGTAGGAAAAGGCGCTAGAGGAAATATGCAACATTAGGGCCAAGTGCAGCAAGTACCAGAGATGCCATAGAAAAGTATTTGATAAAGTGTAGTCTTATTTAATGCGTTACTGTACACTGTGATTTCCAAATGAACTTGATAATGTGATGTGTTTCTAATGTCAGACTTTATTTTTAATTAGATGGTAATGTAAATGCCTGTAATGTAGAAAAGAAATACCATGAGATATGTCTCTTGTCATGAAATAGTAGTGGCAGCCCTTAATCTGTCTCAAATCTTTGGCTGATTTGTGTATCATTCTCCTTAATGTAATTTTACAAAATCAATAAAAATCTTTTCATATGATTTTATATGATTAAATAAAATAAATGGAACAGAAAATGCATCAAATAATGAGGAAGAAGACAAAGAGGTAGTAAAAAAGTTTAAAGCAACCTTTTGTCCTGGTCCTTATTCTCCATGTAATTTAGCAACGTGGCCTTAAACAAGCAAGATAAAAAACTGTAATGAGTGAGGTGCCTAAACTCTTTTCCATGTTAAACCATAGAGGTAGCAAAGGAAATCATTCATGGCACACTATGAGAAACACTGCTTTCCAAAAGGCATCGAAATAATATACCATGTTTGGACTCATGTTGGCAACATTTTTGGAAGTAACATGTACCTGTTTTACACAATATAATAAAGTCAGAAGCTATTGAAAGGGTGGCATGGTGGTGCAGTGTTCTGTTACCCTATGGGTCCAGCATCCTTGGTTTGAACACCATACCCAGCTATTGTCCATGTGATGTTTGCATGTTTCTAATAGCATGCATGTTAAATTAGATTATTAGGCAATGTTGAATTGTCTCCATATGAATATAAGTGGGGATGCATACATGTCTGTATCTTGCAAAAAACTGGCCCCCTTTTCAGAGTTGTTTCTCATCTGGTGTCCAGTGCTGCTGTGACAGACTCTTATCCAGCACAACCCTTAAACTGGGTTATGTGGGTTTATACATGTATGTAAAAGGTAATAAAAGTTTCTTTATTTGAATTATTTTGTTTTCTTGCAAAATTGTAAGTAAAATTGTTGCAACTTATCCCCATTATTTATGACAGTATAAATACCTAGCAAAAAGTAAAAATGGTTAAATCTGTTTCAGTTTTACACATGCTAGGCTAACTGCAGCATTTTGCTTTTATGTCACTTGAACATATCAAACAAAATTCTCGCCTAACTCCATATGGCACTTGCAGATGTCTCAATCAGGTAACAGCTGCATTATGTCATTGATCTCACTAATGTAGATTCCAACATTATAAACGGTTCTGTTTAAGTGGTGAAAAAATGATTAGAATACATGGTATTTAATAGTCTGCATTTACAACGGAGTATGCCAATGGCAAAACTATCATAATGATGGACAATACAAGTCATCTGTTCATATTTAAAATGCATGCACAAGTAAAAAAAAATAAATGCAAACACTTGTTTTAGTCTTATTTAATAACTAAAAGACAATGTGTGAATCTGTAATTTCTGACACAGCCAGGAAAATAATTGGTTATGAGTACTTTTGATATTGCAAGTGAAGGTGACGCCAAGATAACCAAGGTGTGCTGCTGAAGTCCACATTTATTTCCATCTGTAATATAAATGTGGAAATTTGGGGAATAAGAACATTAACAAAAAATAGGTGGATTACAGTTGATTGAGTCATTAGGTTGGATCAAGTTAATAGTTTTTATGTTATTATTTGGTGTAGGCAAAAAAGTTAATTTTACTTTCAAATAAAGTTACAAAATGGAAGGTGTGACCATGTAACATTCTGAGCAATGAAAAAGTTTCCAATTAACTAAGGCTTGTCTCTTTCCAACCACACTTGCTGTCAATCAACTTCTGGGCCAAATCCTAACTGATGGCAGCCCATTGTTGCATAATCAATGCTTGCAGTTTGTTAGAATTTGTGGGTTTTTGTTAGTGCTCCATCATGTTGGAAAAGGCATTGTTCGTCACCAAACTGTTCTTAAATGGTTGGGAGAAGTTGCTCTTGGATGAAGTTTGGTACCATTCTTTATTCATGGCTTGGGATCAGGGCACCACCAGTGCAGAGCTTGTTCAGGAATGGCAGCAGGCAGGTGTAAGTGCACCTGCGCACAAAGAGAGGCAAAGACTTTTGGAGGATGGCCTGATGTCAAGAAGGTCAGCAAAAAAGTCACTTCTCTCCAAGAAAAACATCAGTGTCAGACTGATGTTCTGGAAAAGAGATTGGACTGCTGAGGACTGCTGGGGTAAAGTCATTTTCTCTGATGAATTCCCTTTCCGATTTTTTGGGGCATCAGGAAAAGAGAAAAGGTGAATATTACCATCAGCCCTGTGTCATGCCAACAGTAAAGCATCCTAAGACCATTCATGTGTGGGGTTGCCTCTCTGTCAAGGGAGTGGGGTCACTCACAATTTTGCTTAGGAACACAGCCCTGAATAAAGAATGGTGCCAAAACATCCTCCGAGATCCACTTCTCCCAACCATCCAAGAACTAACTAAGTGGCTCTGGGAACAAAACGTAGAAATTTTTGGGTCCATGGCCAAGAAACTCCCCAGACCTTAATCCCATTGGTCAATCCTCAAGAGGCGGGTGGACAAACAAAATCCCACAAATTCTGACAAACTCCAAGAACTGATTACATAAGAATGGGTTGCCATTAGTTTTTGGACCAGGAGTTGATTGACAGCCTGCCAGGGCGAATTGCAGAGGTCTTGAAAAAGAAGGTCCAACACTGCAAATATTGACTCTTTGCATAAACTTAATGTAATTGTCAATAAAACCATTTGAATCTTATGAAATGCTTGTAATTATACTTCAGTATACCATGGAAACATCTGACAAAAAGATCTAAAAACACTGAAGCAGCAAACTTTGTGAAAACCAATATTTGTGTCATTCTCAAAACATTTGGCCAAAACTTTAGATGGAGTTTGCACATTCTTCTTCTGTCCACATGTAGCTGCCAATCAAACTAAATGTAAATTAGATAGATAGATAGATAGATAGATAGATAGATAGATAGATAGATAGATAGATAGATAGATAGATAGATAGATAGATACTTTATTAATCCCCAAGGGGAAATTCACATCCTTTGGCAGCGTACTTATAAAAACAATATTAATTAAAGACCAATAAAAGCCACCTTATCATGGTGGAGGGGTTTGCGTCTCCCAATGATCCTAGGAGCTCTTTTGTCTGGGGCTTTATGCTCCTGGTAGGGTTGCCCAAGGTAAACTGGTCTTAGGTGAGGGATGAGACAAAGAGCAGTTCATCAAACCTCCTATAAAGAATAAAAATTTTGGACGCCGTTTTCCCTCACCCAGAAAATGGTCACCGGGTCCCCCCTCTGGAGCCAGGCCTGGAGGTGGGGCTCGATGGCGAGCGCCTGGTGGCCGGGCCTGCATCCATGGGGCTCAGCCCAAAGAGGCAACGTGGGTCCCCCTTCCCATGGGCTCACCACCTATAGGAGGGGCCAAGGAGGTTAGGTGCAGTGTGAGTTGGGTGGTGGCCAAAGGCGTTCCTTGGCGAACCTTGTTGTTCCGATCCTCTGCTACAGAAGCTGGCTCTTGGGACGTGGAATGTCACCTCTCTGAAGGGGAAGGAGCCTGAGCTAGTACGTGAGGTCGAGAGGTTCCGGCTAGATATAGTCAGGCTCACCTTGACGCATAGCTTGGATTCTGGAACCAATCTCCTTGAGATGGGCTGGAATCTCTACCACTCTGGAGTTGCCCCCGGTGAGAGGCGCTGAGTGGGTGTGGACATACTTATTCTCCCCCGACTTGGAGCCTTTTCATTGGGGTTTACCCTGGTGGACGAGAGGGTAGCCTCCCTCTGCCTTCGGGTTAGGGGACGGGTCCTAACTGTTGTTTGTGCATATACACCGAACAGCAGTCTTTAGTTACCACCCTTTTTGGAGTCCCTGGAGGGGGTGCTAGAGGGCATACCTTCTGGGGACTTCCTCGTTCTGCTGGGAGACTTCAATGCTCACGTGGACAATGACAATGAGACCTGGAAGGGCGTGATTGGGAGGAATAGCCCCTGTGAACGATAGGGGGCGCTCTCGCTCCCTTGAACCCCTGTCCACGACTCCAGACACCAGGTAAAAGTCCTCAAGTTGACTTTATTTTCTTGCCACAGTGCACAAAGCACACTCTCCTCCACAATACTCATAAATTACAATAAACCACAATAATAAACAAATAAACCAATCCTCCAGCTCCCAGACGCGTTGCCACCCTTCCACCCAGCTCAGCTCATTGTCTGTGAGTTCCCAAAGTCCTTTTATACTCCCTGACCCGGAAGTGTTCTCAATCCCCAGTCCATGTGATCCTCAATCACTTCCAGGTCAGGTAAAAAGTTCTTTTCTTCAACCCAGAAGTCCGTCGCTCTTCCTGTGACGAACCTCCGGGTCACAGGGCACGAAGAAGCCCTCGGTCCTCCCTGCAGCTCCCTCCTGTGGCCCCCACGGCATCCAGCAGGGCTTTGCATAAAAACTCCAATGTCCATTATGCCCTGCTGGTCTTCTGGGGACCTCCACGCTGCAAGGAGGGCTCCACCTGGCGGCTTGGGGTATTGGCCGATAAATGGCCGCCATCCATTACAGTATTCCCCCCCAGCTTAATTATTATTCGAGCGCCTGCCCCGAGAGGGAAGTCTTCCTCCAAGAGGACGCCCTGGTTGAGCCTTGATTAAAATGAACATCTTGGTCCCTGGAGAACCTAGGGGGAATATTATTCCAAATTGACATCTTGTCCCCCTCTCTCCAAGGACAGTTCCGCCAAATATGGCCCAACCTTCGCACCCGTAACACTGCCTCTGTCCTCCTGGTATTCTTCCCCTACGGACTGAAAACAATAAGGAACTGTTAGGTCCGCCTTTGCTGGGAGAGAAACCCCTGCCGCCTCTACTGGTGCTTTTTCTTTTTTGCTTCTTTCCTTTTCTTGTCAGGAGACCCCGCTTATTATTGGGATCTCCTGCTTAATCTGGGGCTATCTACAGTCCGAGTCTCTATTAAGTAAAGAGAGACCCTTTACTGTTTGCACCCCTTTATTTTACAAATTACTGGGCGGCGTCTTCAGGGCTGCCTCGCCCGGAGTCAGCACTGTGTAGCTGCCCCGATCGATTAGCCCTTCCGCCGACCACTCGTTAATGTACCGACCTCTCTTGTAGGGTACGCCGTGTATTGGCACCCGCTACTTATTAAACGCGGGCCCGGATCAAACCGCCCCTCTATTATGTACGATACGGTCTCGCTACCTGTATCGCCAAGATCATTCATTACAGGAGGCTCCCACCAAATCGCCGCACGTAGGCCCTCACCTTCTCCAACGGCTCTCTGGCTGCCGCTCCCAAATCCCCGACGATCTTTTCAATGGTCGCCAGGACCTGCAAGACACTCGCCACGGGCTCATTAGTTTTTCGAGCCCCGTAAGTTTATATAATTATTCATTTCGACCGCAGAACACTCACTTCCTCGCTCATGTTACCTGCCGACCGGGAGCCAATGAGCACGCCTCGCTTCAGGCATGTGCTCTGACGGAGTCTCGGAGGCTTCTGGGACTTGGAGTTCTCAGAGGGTCGAGTTGCCTTCTTCGCTAACTGCGGTCTGTCTTTAATATTTTTCGACATCCCGATCATCTACTTCCGACCCTCCTTACCTTCTTTGGGTTGAGCGATGCCTCGCCGCCTCCCCTTCGGAAAGACCAAGTCCGCTCCTTCGGGCTTGAAGGTGCAAACAGCAGGACGCGGCGCCCTCCTTCCAGAATGCACCGGGTTTGCTACCGTGTCCCTGTCGGCTGCCATCATGCGAAGTCGATTTCTAGGTGCTCTGGCGTCAACAAGACAAGGCCGCCGCCTTCGGGCAGTCTCCTTTTCCCTCGGAGCCTCCAGGTGGTCATCTCCAAGGTACATGCACGGACAAGGTGAGAAATAATAAAAGGATTTTAAAGTCGCTCCCGCACGCATCTTAGAGGGATAGTTGCTTCCTGGAGGTTTCTCCGACTTGTAAGGCCTCTCCTTAACTCCTCCCGAAGGCCGGCCATTGCACCTACGGCACTCCGCTGGCGCTTGTCGCTTGCTTGCCCTTCTTCTTTCCCATTTTGGACTCGGTTTTTCGGTTTTGGCGATGCTGTGGTGATTCCTGATTCCGCAGTCTTCGGGTTCGTTTCCCACAGAAATTTTTGATTCAGGTCCTCTGCAAACGACGCTAGAGTATCCTGCTGACTACGCCACTGTGAACGATAGGGGCGCTCTCGCTCCCTTGAACCCCTGTCCACGACTCCAGACACCAGGTAAAAGTCCTCAAGTTGACTTTATTTTCTTGCCACAGTGCACAAAGCACACTCTCCTCCACAATACTCATAAATTACAATAAACCACAATAATAAACAAATAAACCAATCCTCCAGCTCCCAGACGCGTTGCCACCCTTCCACCCAGCTCAGCTCATTGTCTGTGAGTTCCCAAAGTCCTTTTATACTCCCTGACCCGAAGTGTTCTCAATCCCCAGTCCATGTGATCCTCAATCACTTCCGGGTCAGGTAAAAAGTTCTTTCTTCAACCCGAAGTCCGCGCGCTCTTCCTGTGACGAACCTCCGGGTCACAGGGCACGAAGAAGCCCTCGGTCCTCCCTGCAGCTCCCTCCTGTGGCCCCCACGGCATCCAGCAGGGCTTTGCATAAAAACTCCAATGTCCATTATGCCCTGCTGGTCTTCTGGCCACATGTCTTGGACACTCAGGTGAAGAGGGGGGTGGAGCTGTCAACTGATCACCACCTGGTGGTGAGTTGGCTTCGATGGTGGGGGAGGATGCCAGTCAGGCCCGGTAGGCCCAAAAGTATTGTGAGGGTCTGCTGGGAACGTCTGGCAGAGTCCCCTGTCAGAAGTAGCTTCAACTCACAGCTACAGCAGAACTTCGACCATGTCCTGAGGGAGGAGGGGGACACTAAGTCCAAATGGGCCATTTTCCGTGCCTCTATTGTTGAGGCGGCTGACCGGAGCTGTGGCTGTAAGGTGGTCGGTGCCTGTCGTGGCAGCAATCCTCGAACCCGTTGGTGGACACCAGCGGTGAGGAATACCATCACGCTGAAGAAGGAGTCCTAATAGGCAGCTAATAGGTACCGGCAGGCCAAGCGAAATATTGCTTTGGTGGTTGCGCCTCAGGATTCCCCTGGAAGAGCTGGAAGAAGTGGCCGAGGAGAGGGAAGTCTGGGCATCTCTGCTCAAGCTGCTGCCCCCGTGACCCAATCTCACAGATAAGTGGAAGAGGATGGATGTATAAAAGCGCAGTGTAAGTTAAAAAATGCAAGGTGGAGAGTGTGAGGCAGGTATAATAATCTTGTATAGTGTTAACATTTACCCTTCCAGGTGGAACTGAAGAGTTGCATAGTGTGGGGGAGGAACGATCTCCTGAGTCTGTCAGTGGAGGAGGACAGTAACAGCAGTCTGTCGCTGAAGCTGCTCCTCTGTTTGGAGATGATACTGTTCAGTGGATGCAGTGGATTCTCCATTATTGACAGGAGCCTGCTCAGCGCTCATTGCTCTGCCACAGATGTCAAACTGTCCAGCTTTTTTCCTACAATAGAGCCTGCCTTCTTCACCAGTTTGTCCAGGCGTGAGGTGTCCCTCTTCTTTATACTGCCTCCACAGCACACCACCGCAAAGAAGAGGGCGCTCGCCACAACCGTCTGATAGAACATTTGCAGCATCTTATTGCAGATGTTGAAAGAAGCCAGCCTTCTAAGGAAAATTGACTTTTTGCCTGTGCCCTGTGGTAAACTGACACTATTTCTCTTCAGAATCATCGGTGGCATCATGTATCACCCTTAAGGATACATTTTATAAGTGACATGCAAACTCCACACAGACAGTGTCCGAATTAAGATTTGAACTGAGCACTCTGGAGCTGTGAGACAAAACACTTTCCACTGTGCCACTGTGCTTTAGGGGCATGTGTTTAAGCTTGAATATTGTCCCAGTGTCTGCTGAAATTTTTTTGGGTTTTCCTCCCACATCCACAAGAAGTTCATGTAAAATGACCCCCATGCCAACCATGAATTGGACTAAGCTGATCTGTCTGAGAATGTTATATTATGTTATAGGATGATATCTGCATTTCATACTAGTTATTATTAAGATTTTTTTCTCCTCCTTGGAGGTTTTTCTTTTGTCTTTCTCAGCCATCTGACCATAGCATTGTACTTGTCAATAATGATTTAAAAATGAATCTGTATATAAGGACTATTACTTGTATATCTGTACTATGTAAGTGCATATTGATTTAATCTAATATATTATCTTTGGTATTTCATTTATTTTTTCTTATTTTAATCTATTTATAGTTAGTTTTTTCCTTTCTTCTTTTTCTTTGACATCTTGTAAAGCACTTTAAGCTACATCCTTTGTATAAAAATCCATCTTCTAAACTCGCTTATCTAGAGCAGGGTCACAGGGAAGCTGGAGCATATCTAGCAAGCATCAGGTGCAAGGTAAGAGCAATCTCTGGACAGGGCACCATTCCATCACAGGGTGACCCCAGACACGCATACAAACACACCCTAGAGTCGGTTTAGCAATGACAATCCACCTTATCTGCATGTCTTTGGACCATGGAAGGAAACCCGAGCACCCAGTGGCAAACCACACAGGCACAGAGAGGAGATTCAGACTCGATAATGGTAACACATTGGACATGAACCCGGGTCTTGTTGTTGCGAGGCAGCAGTGCCACCACTGTGCCACCAAGCTGCCCTTGTATGAAAATGTGCTATTGAAATAAATAGCAAGCTGTGTATGATAGTTATATGTTACTTACAGTACAATATCTTGTTATAGCCTAAGCAGAGCACAGAGTGGCATGCATACAGGAATTCTTAAAACAGTGAAGCAAATATGGAATACAATTTAGCAGAACCTTTTATAAACAAAAATGTTTTGGTAAAATATAAAACCTTTATTACATAGGATCCTAATGGGTGTGAAAGGAAACACATAGTAAAGTGAAACTAATTTTTGTCTGAAATAAATCATTGATTGTCAAAGGAAACTGAGTGAGGCAGTATGGCCGTTTCTTCTTTCTAAATCCCTAGCTAAAGTCAGTAATACTTTTTATGAAGCCAAACAAGCCATGGCATTGCCCGGCTGTTTTACTCTGAATATTCACAGAATATAATAAATCCCAAGGGACCTCTTCAGGAATTATCCTTTCTTCACAGGGTTAAGAAAATTAAAAAATAATAAAATAAACATGCTCAGTGGAACTTCCCAAAAGAGGGTTTATTAAAGTAAAGGAGTCACAAACTGTCTGAATGGTAGGAATACATCAGTTTAGACTTTTCCCTCTAAACAATGTAACTATTAATTCATCAGATAAACCATTACTGAACAACGACTATGATAAAATTATATACAATATAGAAAATATGGAATAAAAAGTACAAAATACTTCTTTGTTAAAGCAAATATATATATATATATATATATATATATATATATATATATATATACACACACACACACACACACACACACACAGACAGGCACACACATACACTGAGGGAAGCTCATTATGTACCTACATTAACTCTGCACCGTCTATTCTTTCATATCCTAGTTGTGAATGGGCCCATTTAGAGATTAGGAGATTAGGTTATTCATCACTCAAGATGCTCCCTGCTGTGTTAGCACTATCAGAGCACAGCCAAATCAAAACATCTCTGGAAGGCATTTCAAAATAATTGAATGCATCATAATTTCCCTATTAATACATATCTCATATTACAGATTATACATGAAATGTCCACATTAACTGTTACTTTTTGTTAATGCCTTGCTCTTTATCAGTACATTTAATACACAGAGCATATAGTCATGCCAAGATAAAAGGATAGGCTACTGATAGCCATTTGTTTTTTCAAGATTCAGTAGAAAATTAAAGTAAATCGATCACTGTGAAGCACCACCGGAATGTGAAAAAGGCCAAGCAAATGGTAATTTAAAAAGAACTGTTATTTTCTTCTAAATATTGTTTCTTAAGATATGTGTTACACTCTATATTAGATTTTCTCTTTTGGTTAAAAAGTTTTTTTTAATATCTAAAGGGAGTAAGGTAAACTTTAACTATACAGTATGTTTAACCTGTATATTTTTATTTATTTTATACATTTATCTGAATATACAGATGATGTGACTTAGTGAATATATATGTAGACTGACATTTAAAGCCCAAACATTAAAGTTATTGAAATACCCAGTGCAAGGCAATTTCCCTGCCTGTTCACTGACTGCAAAAAAATATATATATGGTAAAGAATAGATAGACATGTTCATTAAATGAATGGATAGTTTTATGCATTTGTAAAAGAACTTAAACAAATTGATCTTTATGGTTAGAATACTGAGAGGTTAAATACTGTATGTAGGATTGGATTCCGAAGGGTGTTAAAACTTGACAGCTCTGCACATGCAGAAATGATGAGCTCTGTGCCTGCTTTATTAATACCAATGAATGGAAACAATGATCATATATGAGACTATAAAAATGTCCTATTCATTGTTAAATTAGAAATAAGGCTTTAGTTGCTAAAGTTCAGTTTCAAATTAATTCAGATTAAAATAGTTTTATGTTTTACAATGTAAGAGGAAAAGGGCAATATTACAACAGCAACATCAACCATATAAAATATTAAGCAAATGTTGTGGAACAGTGTTTGTGTAGAATACTATATCATATCAAGTTTGACATTTTAAAAAATTAAAATTAAGTTTATGTTATATTTATTTCTTCCTCTAGGTTTTTTTGACTATTGAACTGCAACTTTTGTATTGGTAGAAACATTAGTGGTTTTGATGTATTTACTACTTGCTCCAGACTTTGTTCTACCTCCCTACTGTTTGCCATATTTTAAAAAACAAGCAATTCCCATGAACTCCTTGCTCTTGGTATGTTCATTATTTATAAGTAGGCATGATTATTTGTGTGGCAAAATTCCTTCCCATCTGCCCAAAATAGAGAGTAGCACTAGAAAAAGCATGCATGCTTTGTAATACTGATATCCATGGGTTTACACTTATTAAAAAGTTTGGCTTAAACATTCATTTATATTTCTGTTGTTTTGAACACCATACTTGACTCAAACTAACTAATATTCTTTGCTGTGTTTATTTCTGTTTTGCATGTGGAAATATACGTTAAATTATATACATATATAATTCATAATTTTAGACAGCAGAAACCATGCCTGATTTTGAAATACCACAGCATTAAACTAACTTGCTCAAAAATGCGTATCAGGTTAAAATCTGCTGGATTCATTTACAATAAATTACTGGTGGGTAGTGCTTCAGCAATTACTTAACATGTATCAATAGGCGACTAAGTGCTGAAGATAGCTGTTATAAAGTGGGCACGAGAAGAAGTTAATTTCTGAAACGCCCATACAATTTAAAATAGGTTATGCAGTACAGAATGAATACAAACCACTGAGAAAATAAGCTGAGAGTGTCCATGTTATTTTTAGCTTAATTTTGTCTAGTGACTGGCTACAAAACAGGCTGTAGTGTCAAGGTGTTTCATAGTGAATATGGACTGCTTTAATTCAGAAAATTATAAATGATAGAATTTTGAAATTTCAGAGGTTTATCGTAATGCATTAGTTTATTATGATATGACTGGGAGTCTTGTTTACTGCAGATGACCAGAAAAGAAAAGACAAAAGTGTCATTGTTCAGAACATCAGACATTGTATTAAAAGCTGGGGTATTTGTTATTACTTTATCTGAGATAAAAAATTTACAAGTCTCAATAGTTACATCAGTATACTGGGCAGTCTACGTATTACTATATTGCTTTCACCCATTTCATTTTTAATCAAGTCAAAAGAATCAGCAATAACTGTAGTTTGGTCCATTTCAGGGTGCATAAGTAGAAAATCAGGATTAGTCTTCATGGCATGCCTTACAGCCAAAGTGAAATGTAATGTGTCTGTAATGTTATTTGCTGACCAACCGAATAAGCATATAATTGGTAGTGTTTTATATTCAATTAAAAACTAAACCCCTGTGTTCAACTGTATTATCTTTCCTTGGTCCAGTCTTCTATGTTGTAATTAAGCAACTGTCTTATTCCTATAATGTGTTCATTATCTATTATACTGTGAACCAAATACCTAATACCAAAAATCTGAAATGAGTGTGGTTTATCTAAAGCTGGGGTCCCCAACTCAGGTCCTGGAGGGCCCCAGTGGCTGCAGATTTTCATTCTAACATTTTCTTAATTAGTGCAGTAATTAACTTCTTTTGAATTAATTTCAATTGACTTGCTTTTTTAAAGATTTGTTCCCCTGAATTTCTTCATCTTTCCTCTGAATTGCTTCATTTCTTTCCTTAAATGGCACCCAAACAGAAATGAAATGTGAAGTTGAGTGAGCAAACAGAAGACCAATTAAGCCAAGGCCTCAAACTCCAACCAGTTGCTTAACTAAGCACAGAGTCTTCTCGGTAATTAAACCCGTTCTTTAATTTCATGGCTTATTGCTGCTCTCATTGTGCAATAGCAGACATTTCAGAAATTGTTGATTTTCTCTTTTCTAAGAGCCCTGTTAAAATGTTTTGAGGACCTGAACAGATCAACATTCCTGAGAGCTTCGCCTCTCTTTATTTTCAGATATTGTATGATGGGAAATGTTGGTCATGTTTTGATTAGTTTTGTATCTCATTATTGTTTGGCTGCTTATTAAGGGAAATGAAACAATTAAGGGGTCTGAGTCTTCAAGAGCAAGTCAATTAAAATTAGATCAAAAGAAGCTAATTAGGAGCAAAAACAGGTCACTAATTAAGAAAAGGGTCAGAATGAAAACCTGCAGCCACTGCGGCCTTCTAGGACCGGAGTTGGAGACCCCTCATCTAAACTATACCCTTCTACCCTCGATTCACAGATTATGATGATACTATAGAAAAATACTGAAGAAACCCTAAACAAGTCTAATCATTAACTATCATTGGCAAAACAAACACCAACAGGTTATTACAATTTAATACTCATTCCCCATCAGACTACAGACACGAGAGAGAAACCAACCAAAAAGCCAAAGAAAGGGATTAAAAGGTGATTGATGTTGAACAAGAATTATTTTGCTGAATTGCTGATAGTAACATTGAGCCGGCAGATTACCAACACCAATTGTGTGGATTGAAAGATAGTACTTTATTTGTCCCAAGGGGGAAATTTATCTTTTTACCAAAGCTCAATAAATAAATAAATAACTTTCATGACAAGCAACAATACCCCTCATAGACACACCAGAAATGCTAAAAAGGAAGAAAGAAAACTTCTGACTTGGCTAAAAATAAAAAGAGCAATCACAGTAACTGGGAAGGCATTAGAAAGACAGTGCAGCAGGTATGAAAGAGCCCCAATAATATGTGGCTAAAAGTACTCAGTGTTGGTGTGTCAGAAAGCGGATGTGCAGCATTGCACATAATAGTCAACAATTTTGTTTTCATTCTTTTTTCCGCTACTAGCTCCAGGTACTGGATTCCATACAGACAGGGATTTACCAGTTCTACCCAAGCCCAGTTTAAGTACAGTAGATATCATCAGCATTCTTCTGAATTAAGAATTCTTTATCAATTAAGGACAAAATATATTTGGCACTTTTAAAATGTAAATTTAATTAAAATATCTTGTTTTTATGTTAAGAATAGTTCCACTTATTGCTTACATGTTTTCCTACATAATTCACTCTTTAAATTGCTTTTCCTTAACAAAAAACACATCTCTCCCTTTATCAAATTACATTATTCAGCAGGACTTTCATGTTTAAAAAATCAATAAAGTTATTGATAAAATTTCAAAAACAGGGAAAATACGTTGCAAGAAAGTAATATTGAAATAATTGCCATCCAGAAGTCAAGCTTAAATATTCTTTTAATGGTATTTGATTGTGTGCATAATTTGCTCAGCAGTATAGTTCATAAAATACTAATAATAAAGAAAATACACTGTGGCTTCATAGATTTGTCAGTCTGCATTATTCATATAAAATTTGCATTAAAATGAAATACCAAGCACTAGAAAAATGTATGTAATTACCCATTTAAAAAACAAAGCATAAACACATTGTGGACAATGGCGTTCTTTCAATGCACAGCCAGTGCTAAACAGAAATGGAAAGAGGAGAGAAGGAATACTTCATTCTTCTTTAAAGAGCCTTTAGAAACTGTCTTGAGAATGAAAGCTTTATCACTCAAGATTAAATAGCTTTCTTAGTTATTCTGTTATTTAGTGATTATAAGCTGTAAGTTGCTGTAATAGTCTGTGCATTTTGGACACTTAACTGTGACATGGAACAGTTGCAAAAACATAAATATGTTTTTTAAGGGCATCCACGGGGATCTTCTGTGTCCCCCAGTTTAACAAACTCTTTCACTTTGTCAGTTAAAATGTACACTTCTCCTGATATTTCACAAGATTTCTTTTCCTACCTAGTATAAGGGATTCTGCAAAAAATTTAATTGGAATACCCTAGAAATGTTACAATGTTAGTAATTCTGATCACAGACAACAACACAGATCTGTTAAAAAGAAAGCAGCCATTTTTTAATGTAACAAAATTACATACTTTTCCCAGTCTTTAACAATTACATGAAGCCTCTAAGGGCTGGTTTATACTTCACACTCAGAACGCGTACGCGCCCACATCATGGCTGCCACGCATTCCCAGCATTCATTCCACGTGTCCTCTGAGCAGGTCCTCAGAAATTAACACAACGCATGCACGAGTTGCAGTACCAGCAAAAAGTCGGGTGGCGCAGTGTGCTAAAGTCGGAACATGACGTCAGAGTCTCTGTTTACTATCTACATGTGACAAAAAGCCTCTATGCGCATCCTACGGGGATCGATGTGCGTGCTTCAATGTTTGATGAATGGTTCGATGTGATGAAGCAAAATGCCAAAATACAGATGGAATCGTGGTGCTTTTATATTCAAGCGTCGTATATTCCCGATCGTAATGACACTATACATTTTAAAAGTCTCACATACCATCTTCTGTGCCGTCTTTTTTTTTTTTTTTGCAATTTCACAACAGCAACATAATGTACAGCGCTGTATTTGAGCCACTGAGAAAAAAATGAAGGGCATGGTGAAAACGTGTATTTTGTGATTAAAGTGGAAATTTCGGCTTTAATCTCGAAATGTCCACTTTAACCTCGTAGTTTACTTTATCATTAAAGCAGACCATAGTAAACGTTATCCCAGTTTTTAATTGCTGCGGCAAGCAGCAATAGATCTCCACACAGAACACATTAAATGTATGATATTCCAACTCTCTGCACATTTAGAATCTTTAGATTTATACTTGATATCACTTTCATGATGAAATGCATTAAAGTGTGTATGTTACATTTTACAGATAAATCATTAATTTCGTTTAAATAATGAATACTGTTATTAATTACACACAAGGGGGTGACACGGTGACAGAGCAGAGTCATGTCGCTGGAATTCCCTTCTTGGATTCCACACTGTGCTCCAGTTTCCTTCCAAAGATATGCAGATTTGGGGATTTGGTGCCGCTAAAATGACGCCAGTGTATGTGTGTGTTTGTACTCACCTTGCGATGAGCTGAGGCCACATCCAGGGATTGTTTCTCACTCGTGCCCAATGACTCCTGGAATGGACACATCCCCGTATTGATGGATTTAATCAATAAACATTCTTTTCAGAGATATTGCAGTAAGGTGTCATCGGAATTTAATGAGTGTTCTAGGCAATTCACAACACAGAGAAGCCGAACATGTTCTCACCGTGATAATATCTCGCACTGCCACCTGGTGGATTCCTCCAGATTTACATAAAGTACGTTCGCAAGTATAAAGTGTGACAGATTAAGGGTTTGCTCGCACCCTTGTACCCTCAGACTACACGTCAGACACCAGGTAAAAGTCCAATAATGATATTTATTACAATAATAATGTGCACAAAGCACACTTCTCTCCACAATACTCAAATAAACAATAACAATTCCTCCAACTCACAGATGCTTAGCCACCCTGCCTCCCAACTCAGCTTGTCTGTCTGGAATCTCCCAGAGTCCTTTATACTCCTTGACACGGAAGTGTTTGTCCCTCAGTCCATGTGACTTTCTATCACTTCCGGGTCAGGTAAAAACTTCTCTTTTTCTTCATCCTGGAAGCACGTCATTTCTTCTGTCCATGTGAGTGGGACGTACTTCGAGAGTGTAGGGAAAATAGTCCCTGGGCCTCCCTGCAGCGACTCCTGGCGGCCCCCATGGTATCCAGTAGGGCTGTGCATTTAAAGACCACTGTCCATAATTCCCTGCTGGCATTCGGGGCACCTCTACGCTGCAAGGAGGGCTCCATCTGGTGGCCTGGAGGTATAGGCCGGGGTACATGGCTGGCCATATCTTACAAAAGTATACAACGCTTGCGTAGTAGGAGCGTCCACTGCAGCATGTGTCACGTCGCGTAAAGTATAACCCCGGCCTAAGGGTACATTTTGATAAAATGTTTGACTGCAGGTTGATTTAAAAACCAAATACATTTTTGAGGTAAATCTACTTCAGGGTGGTAGTGGGGCAAAGTCTCAGAAATTTTTAACACAAGGCAGAAACTGACACTGGACAGGGCCCTGGGCACTCACACAGGGCCAGTTTAGAGTTTTCTTCCTGGGTTTGAAAAGAAGACACGAGTACCCAGAGGAAAACACACAGGCATGTGAAGAATGTGCAAACTCCACACAACAAACACACAGGTGATCTGAACCTAGGGCACTTGTTCTATGAAGCCTCAGAGCCACCCATTGTGCCACCCTGTCAGGAAATTAGAAGCAGAACATAATCTACCCTGCTTGGTTCAACTGCAGAAGAATACATACTTTACATTGTGCTGAGAACAATGTTATGTTATATAGTCTTTTTATTGAATACATCCAATAAAGCACAAAACTATTCAATTTAAACCAGGACTATGAACTTTAGTACAAAATAATTCACATATATAAAGAAATAAAGTGGAACCTAAACAAACTCCACATAAAAATGCAATCTACAGGCGTAAATTGGCAGTGAAAGCTGACAAAAAAAAGATCTGAGTTACAGCAGACATAAGCTAAAAAAGTGCCTTCCAAAGTGCCATCCTGAGCCCCAGTGGTCCCCAAGTGTGAGTCAAGTGGTCCGCAACCTGAAACCTGTGACTTTTAAATCACTCAAAGACAGTACATTAGTCTGTTATATTGTTTTAAAGCATTTATTTGTAACAATCAAAGCTGCTAGTCAACAATAGTGCTGGCACACTGTGTAATTTTTTTTTGTGGACAGTACTAAGCTTTGCTTTAATTCCACATATTCTTTCTCTTCTTCTTTTTGGTTGTTGTTGTTGACTCTCACCGTGTTTCCCTTACATGCAACACTTCTTCAACCTTGGTCTCTATCTTCAGTCTATCTGAATCATGATCACTGTAAAGGCCTAAATAACGTTGATGCCAGCCTGCAGAGCCCACATCTGGTTAAGGCAGTCCTTTAACTCCATACCACCAGTGATGTGTGCATCAGTGCTGATAGGCTGCCTGTTGCTGGTTGATCTTCATAGAGGTTATTATGGATTTATCAGTTAAATTCTGGGACTTTGAAAAACAATAGAGTTGAATCTTAGTATTTTTCCCATAAATTTGGAAAATTTACAGAATTACAATATAATGATAGGTAACTGTCATTTAACTGGTTACCTGTTAGATTTGACTTTAGAAAAATGATCCTCAGTCCAAAACATTTTGAGTTTCAGTGAGTTACACAATTCAATGAAAAAAGGAAAATGCAGAGTTTTTTTTTATCTTTATCAGAAAGGGAGTCTCACAGACAGATGTACAGTAAAGAGAATTCAAAGCCACAAACCTGAATTACAATGTGCAAGAAATTATATAGATTTCATTCCAGTCTCTGACAGCTTTGGCCTTAAAATTGAGGTTTGTTTTAATTGAATCCATGCCTTGAATTATGGAGTATTGAGAAAAAAAATTAAAGTAATACTGCTTGATTGTAATATAGTTTTCACATTTAAAAAGCTAGAATGAATTAATACATATGTCAAAAATCCTAACATAGAAATTTGAGTGGATAAATAAATAATAAAGAAAGATTTTTAGCAATAGTGGTCAGCAGCTTTCTGCATAGACAAGAGAAAGTTTGTTGAACAACATAGTCTTTCATTTTATCTTAAAATGTTTTGGTAGGGTCATGTTTTTTTTAGCATGTCGTGGTCTTTTAGCGTCTTCAAAAACATGTTTTTGAAAGCAGCTTAAATGTGGTTTTGAATTCATCAAGTTCTTTCTCTTTAATTGAACTCAATAAACCAGACCACTGTGTCATTGATTACACTCTTGCTCATTACTGTCTGTTTCATACTTAGAGTACTGATTGTTGTGAATAAACTTTGATCATCACTTCTTACTTCTTATTTGGAAACATTTGATTAGTCATTTATAATTGTTTGTTGGAGTGCTGAATCCATTCCTGATTGTTTTTTTGTCTTAATATAATTATTAATATATAATGTCTTGATATAATTTAATATTTTTTGCATCTTCTCCCAACACTATTTTGTTTATTTTGATCACACCATGTTGTGGTAGGGTTGTCTTGACATTTTTATGGAAATATCCCAGAAATATGCACACATGATATCACCAGGTCAATGATGCAAGTTTGATAAATTGTCCCTGTAGGAATTTGAATTTGGCTAATTGATCGTTTTCTCAGCATTAGGGCTTTTTTCTACATTCCTTTGACTACGAATTTGAGATTTTGTTTTGTCTTAAAGAAAGATCAGTCGAATTTTCTTGTTTTGATCTTGCCATGTTTTGTGACTTATGTTTGATCTCCTGGGCCCTCATGCATAATGGTTTGTGTAGAATTCACACTAAAACATGGCATACAGACAAAAGTGGAAATGTATGTACACACAAAAAATTTCAGATGCACAAGGCCATGCATAAGCCAACTTCCATGAACAGTAATGCACATTCACATGCCTATTGTCCCACCTCGACTCCTCCCATAATTTTGCATATTTTAATATGCAAATCAATATAAATATCACTTTCTGTTCAGTGTTTGGTTAAAAGACAATTGCAGAAGCACCTGAAAAAAAGAATTTCAGCGAATGCAAAGTGGAGGCAAGGAAAAATGTTTTATTTATTGGCTTAAGCAGTGGTATAAACAACAAAAGGAAGTTGGTCGAGTGATACAGAGTGGCGGAGGAACTTGAAAGTTCAAGATCAGAAAGTCGCACAGTACCTGAAATAAAAAAGAAGTGGTCAGATATCAAAGTCGCTGTGAAAAGGCGAGTCGTCAAATTGAAGCGTATTAGAGTACATAGAAAAGAAAAAAAATAGGGAAACAGTGAAAAAAGGTTCGAAATGTCCATTTTAATCTTGTAGTTTATTTTGTCATTAAAGTAGAATGTTGTAAACTTAATCATAAAATCAATGTTTAATTTAGTACAGTTTCTCAGATCCCATTGTAACTAAAGTAGCACTTTTAATGCTTTGTATTCTTCTATGTGTTCTTCTATGTGCTCTATATGTGTGAATATGTGTTTCTTAAACAGGCTTTCACTTACGCCAACAGGACACACAATACATTACATTCATAATTTTACAGCTCTCAAAAAAAATTAAACACTATGATGTATACTTGATATAATTTTCATGATGCAATTAATTAAAACGTATTAAAACATGGGGGCACGGTGGAACACTGGTAGCGATGAGCTGGCACCCCCGTCCAGAGATTGTTCCTGCCCCTTGCAAGATGCTTGCTGCACCATGCCGACCCTCGATGAAATAATTTATTGCAGCAGTACTATCTTTTTCAAACGTACCAACCCCCAATTCCTGTCCTTTCTTTTCTTTCTCCACATAACCAATCGCCACACAATGATCTCTGTAATAAATGTCAAACCATCTGTAAGCTTAGAACACCGATTCTTTAAGGAACACTGAAATATCTTTGTAGTACATGTTTGATTATTCCATCCATCCATCCATCCATCCATCCAAGGTCACACCAGTCCCAGCAAGCATGCAGCACGAGGCAGGAACAATCCCTGGATGGGGTGCCACCTCCTCACTACCGCTTTGCCACCGTGCCCACACGTTTAATTATCAAGAGTATACATTATTTAAATGAAGATAAAAATGTATGCATTAAATGAAATGCATTTCATCTCAAAAATGATATCACAAGGTCCAAGAAGATAAGTGTTATAAATCTAATCGATTTAGAAGCCAGTTGTCATCATCTGTAAATACACATTCTCTTCAATTGAATTGAATTGAATTCCTTTATTGTTATTGTATGGTACAATGAGATTCAATATGCAAATCCCCCATAAATTTACTGTATTTTCCTATAAAATGATATAATGACAATAATAATAATAATAGCAATAATAACAATATGATAAAAACAATTAAAAATATACAATATGAAAGCATAAATACAATATACATGTATAGTGGTGTGAAAAACTATTTGCCCCCTTCCTGATTTCTTAGGGTGGCCCAACCAGTTATTAGGTTCAGGGGG
Organism: Polypterus senegalus; assembly: GCF_016835505.1. Classification (NCBI taxonomy): domain Eukaryota; kingdom Metazoa; phylum Chordata; class Cladistia; order Polypteriformes; family Polypteridae; genus Polypterus; species Polypterus senegalus. The sequence continues at coordinate 62,087,997 of NC_053169.1, forward strand.
CAATTACTTTTTCACACAGGGCCATGTAGGTTTGGATTTTTTTTCTCCCTAAATAATAAAAAACATCATTTAAAAACTGCATTTTGTGTTTACTTGTGTTATATTTGACTAATGGTTAAATGTGTTTGATGATCAGAAACATTTTGTGTGACAAACATGCAAAAGAATAAGAAATCAGGAAGGGGGCAAATAGTTTTTCACACCACTGTATATATAGTGCAGATAGTGCAAATGGTTCATAAAGTGGCTCAGGTTGTGCAATATTACAACTGTAATTCAATTTTACAGTGAGGTAATTGTACTTATAAGTACAACCAGGAGCACTTTATGGACTATATGAGTTCGTTTATTGGGATGAAATTGTTTCTGAACCTTGAGGTACGTACTGGAAATGCTCTGAAGCTTTTGCCGAATGGGCGAAGTTCAAATAGAGTGTGTGCATGGCTGAGGCAGCGTTTGCTATAAATGCTAGATGCTGCATCCCAATTGTAGCTGCGTTTTCCCAAAATTACCAAAGTTCAGCTGCTCTAGCATAAAAAATGGGATTCAAAAGCCTAATGCATTGAAATGATTCCACAGATAAAATATCTTCATTTTTAAAAGTTTTAGTTAAAATTCAAAGTAAAACAGTCCACACAAAAAAGAAAAAATTAAAATAGCAAAAATTAGAAAAGTTCTTGTTTAAGAGAAGTTCTGTTCAAAGCTTATAAATCTTGCTACATTTCTAATCGTTACAAAACACTACAAAACTTTTCTGAACCATTTCAAAACAGTCAGAAAACTGTATTCCTATCCCATTTCTATGTTGAAAATGGGTCTTTTTAATCCCTAAGTACTGGGACCTATTCTAAAACAACAGCTGACTCAATTAACACACTGTATGTTAGTTATAGCAAGAAAGTTCATACTCATACTAACTTACAGGGGGAAAAGACTATATCACTGTCTGTGACTATGAAAGAAATTTATATTCCAATGAAATTAAGCAAGCAATAATATGAGTTTAACTCAAAGGTTTACCTTTCAAAGATTGGCTCTTACACCGATAATCCTCGACACAATCCGCCTTACAGCTTTCCGATGAACTGTTGTACAGCTGTGATTCCACACTCAGATACAGTGGGTTAAAATAGTCTGTGTGGTGCACTGAGAGTAACAACACTAAAGCAGCTATGGTAGTTGGAATACTAGGCCATTTCATGGACCATTATATTGTTACAGGTTGATTACAATCAAATGCCTTAAATATATAAACGATACATGGTTAATTTTAGTGTATTTGATAAAGCCACATCAGGGATGTGAATCTAAAAAAGAAAGGGAAACTACACAGGAACAGTAGCACTGATTTGACGCTGGGTGCCACCAGCTTGCAAAACTAAGCAGAAATGTGTGTATCCAATATATTGTGCTACTGTGAGAATTTACGTGGTTTTATGCCAAGTTTAGTTTTTATACATCGCAATGTGAGCGTGGAAAAGGGTGTAGGCAACATTTTAGTGCATGCACACTGTTTATGCATGAGGCCCCTGGTCCTCATTTAAATTCATTTCTTCTCTTCTTTGGCACAGCATTAACAGACAGTATCTTCCCTTTAATATCCAATTCTTTGCTGTTCAAAACATGTTCTGTTTAGGCACTTGACAATGGTCATACTCATTTGGCTACCTAGCCACTTAGGACATACTCATTTGCTGAAAAAGGAGGGGACAGTCAAAGGAAGTCAAAGTCAAACTTTAGTGAAATGAGTACAGTTATCCAGGATACAGTCCCAAACATTGAAAAGGATTGCAAATGAACTGAAACCACCAAAAGGTGCATAGACAAGGTGGGATTTCCCTATGAGAACCATCACACAAACTGAACTGTGGCAGCTGGAGCCTTTTCAGATTTCCTTGATGCTCAGAGCAGTGTATGACACCCTCCAATCAACTTGCACAGGAAATGAGGGAATACCCTCTCTGCACGATTTATGAAAGTAGAGGAACCATGGCGTACATCCTGTCGGGGTGCTAAAAGGCCATGACCCAGTGAAGATGTAAGTGACATCATGACAAGGTGTTGACAAAGCTCACAGACATCTTGGGGTGGGAAAGAAGAAATACCCAGCCAAAACACAGCCACTTCTGAGCACCATCATTTTTGTAAATAAGGGTCAGAGGTTGGTCTTCCAGGGTGAGGCCTCCATGCTGCTCTTAAATGTCACAACATTCAGTTAAAGGGAGGAATTTGTCTCATATCAATAAACTTTTTTGAATAAAAGCCACAAACCTCAGGTTTCCAGCATTGTCAAAGTTATGAGCCCCTGCTCCGAAACTGCTACTCAGGCTCTTAGTATGTTATTTCTTCAGTCCTGAGTAATTCTCTTGTTGCTTTATTGTATCCAAACAAAGGCATCTGTTCATTTTGTTTAAGATTCAAAGGATAAATTGTACTGGCTTGCACAATGATTCCACTGGCTCAATGATATATTGGGCATTATATAACTAGTGATCTCAAGAAAACCATGAGAAACCTATTTTTTACCATGACAAGAAACTAAGTCATGATGTTGAAATAATTAAATAAATAATAATATGTGAGATCTGTGGACTTTCATACACAAGAACATGATATCAAATAGTGGATTCAGAAAATGGATTGATCTCAAACTCTATATTAAAATAATGAAAATCCACTGTCATAATTATGTAAAAGATTCTACATGTTTGTGTAAACTCTAAACATTTTCATTTTCAGGTGATGTGCATTGTGCAGTGGAATAAGTCTATAAGTGAAGGCAGCAAGCCAATATAATTAGTTACTGAAAAAATGCTTTTTACTCTTGTGAGTAAATAATGCTTTTGTCCATTAATGTTCTCTGAAGTTTATAGTGACTCAGCCATGTATGGTTATGACTTCATAACGGTTATGTTTTGTATTCCTTGATATATTTTTAAATCTTCATTCTGTTTAATAGGCATTGTCATTTTGTGCTTTGTTTTTCATGGGTGCTACCATATTGTTTATAGCAAAATTACCTGTTGTTAGTCATGTGCTATTGGATGTCATCAAGAGTCCTCTACAAAACTTTGTGCCCACATAGAACTGTTTGAACTTTGAGCTTCTGTAGCACAAGAAATTCCAAATGGGTGTCTTAAAAACATTTATAGTGTAGGATTGTTTTTTGTTTGGCTTTGAATTTTGTTTTATGTTTTTATTTTATTTTCATGTCTCTTTTTGTCATATGTTCACAACCTCTTCCTGGCTTTTCAGTTCTATTTGACTACTACTTTGCTTTATCTGATGTAGTACCATCATTTTTTTTACCAGTTAATTGACCTCTTTTGGGAAAATTGGTACAATACATATTCAGGATTTCCTGTCACGTGCTAATGTGCTTATTAAATTAATTTGCTAATTTAAATTGTACCATTATGGTATTGCATATGACTGTGCTCTGGAATGGACTGTGCCTTGCTCCAGTTCAAGATTAGTTTCTAGTGTGCACATAAAGCTACCAGGGTGGCTACTACAATTCAGAGACTGGGTTAGGCAGCTAGAGCCAAAGAATGGATAAATTAATTGATATAATATATAGCAACATATCTACACTTAAATGAAAATCTAAACATTTCACAGGCTTCAATATATGAGGGCTTGCACAAATCTCAAATATGGATATGTCTAGACATTATTTTCACCTCTTTTTCTTCCAATTACATCCATAAACCATTAACTGGACTGCTCATTAATATCAGAATCTCACTTTCACAAGCAAAGTTGTTAGAAATGGTGTACGTCTGACCCAGCCTCCCTGTTACAGCATTGGCCACTGTTCTCTTCATTCCTATATATGCAGAGACAGGATTATGTCTAATTAGATCCAATCCATATTCACACATGTAGTTTCACTTTAATCAAACAGGCCTTCCACAGCATGTAGCAAGGAAAGACCTATTAGAGCGAGATTGTAACAGATAACGACTTTATCTTTAGCTGCAGTTCCACTCTCTCACTGAAAATCACCATGGATATCCCTAACTAAATACAGGAGATATTGTACTGTACACTGTTCTCTGAGGCCTTCAAATAAGATAAAGCTAACTGTGCTCAGAGTCTAAAAAGGTAATGTTCACAAGAATAATTGTTTAAGAGGATAATACTTAAAGTTACTTAAAACATTAGTTAGACATTTCAGAAGTAAAACGTTCACTCTATCAGGACTGCAGGAAGTTAATATATCAAAAATAAAACACCCCAAACTGTTGTGAGCAGAATGGAGATTTAGTTTAGTGTTACTGCCGCACAACTCTAGGTTGTAATCTTGGCTTGTTCATAGTCTGTGTAGAGTGGGAATGTTCTCCTTGTGTCTTCAAAGTTTTTTTCCAGGTACTGCAGTTTCTTCCCACATCCTAAAGATGTGAATTTAAAGCTGATTTGTGAATGAAAAAGTATGAAGAAGGATGGGTGATGAAATGGCACCATGTCCAGAGACTGGACGGTTTCAACAATGTACAGTGGTGTGAAAAACTATTTGCCCCCTTCCTGATTTCTTATTCTTTTGCATGTTTGTCACACAAAATGTTTCTGATCATCAAACACATTTAACCATTAGTCAAATATATAACACAAGTAAACACAAAATGCAGTTTTTAAATGATGGTTTTTATTATTTAGGGAGAAAAAATCCAAACCTACATGGCCCTGTGTGAAAAAGTAATTGCCCCTTGTTAAAAATAACCTAACTGTGGTGTATCACACCTGAGTTCAATTTCCGTAGTCACCCCCAGGCCTGATTACTGCCACACCTGTTTCAATCAAGAAATCACTTAAATAGGAGCTGCCTGACACAGAGAAGTAGACCAAAAGCACCTCAAAAGCTAAACATCATGCCAAGATCCAAAGAAATTCAGGAACAAATGAGAACAGAAGTAATTGAGATCTATCAGTCTGGTAAAGGTTATAAAGCCATTTCTAAAGCTTTGGGACTCCAGCGAACCACAGTGAGAGCCATTATCCACAAATGGCAAAACATGGAACAGTGGTGAACCTTCCCAGGAGTGGCCGGCCGACCAAAATTACCCCAAGAGCGCAGAGACGACTCATCCGAGAGGTCACAAAAGACCCCAGGACAACGTCTAAAGAACTGCAGGCCTCACTTGCCTCAATTAAGGTCAGTGTTCATGACTCCACCATAAGAAAGAGACTGGGCAAAACAGCCTGCATGGCAGATTTCCAAGACGCAAAACCACTGTTAAGCAAAAGAACATTAGGGCTCATCTCAATTTTGCTAAGAAACATCTCAATGATTGCCAAGACTTTTGGGAAAATACCTTGTGCACTGATGAGACAAAGGTTGAACTTTTTGGAAGGCAAATGTCCCGTTACATCTGGCGTAAAAGGAACACAGCATTTCAGAAAAAGAACATCATACCAACAGTAAAATATGGTGGTGGTAGTGTGATGGTCTGGGGTTGTTTTGCTGCTTCAGGACCTGGAAGGCTTGCTGTGATAGATGAAACCATGAATTCTACTGTCTACCAAAAAATCCTGAAGGAGAATGTCTGGCCATCTGTTCGTCAACTCAAGCTGAAGTGATCTTGGGTGCTGCAACAGGACAATGACCCAAAACACACCAGCAAATCCACCTCTGAATGGCTGAAGAAAAACAAAATGAAGACTTTGGAGTGGCCTAGTCAAAGTCCTGACCTGAATCCAATTGAGATGCTATGGCATGACCTTAAAAAGGCGGTTCATGCTAGAAAACACTCAAATAAAGCTGAATTACAACAATTCTGCAAAGATAAGTGGGCCAAAATTCCTCCAGAGCGCTGTAAAAGACTCATTGCAAGTTATCGCAAACGCTTGATTGCAGTTATTGCTGCTAAGGGTGGCCCAACCAGTTATTAGGTTCAGGGGCAATTACTTTTCACACAGGGCCATGTAGGTTTGGATTTTTTCTCCTAAATAATAAAAACATCATTTAAAAACTGCATTTTGTGTTTACTTGTGTTATATTTGACTAATGGTTAAATGTGTTTGATGATCAGAAACATTTTGTGTGACAAACATGCAAAAGAATAAGAAATCAGGAAGGGGGCAAATAGTTTTTCACACCACTGTATTAATGGATTGATAAACTATTACTTAAGTAGCACAAGCTAGCACAAGCAAATCAAAAATCACTAATAGTTTTTATTTATTTTAAAATGATACTGTGTTCCTAGATATTTCTAATAGAATCAATCAATCAATCAATCAACATTTATTTATATAGCACATATTCATACAAAAAAATGTAGCTCAAAGTGCTTTACAAAATGAATAGAAAAATAGAAGACACAATAAAAATAAACATAAGTCAACATTAATTAACATAGAATAAGAGTAAGGTCCGATGGCCAGGGTGGACAGAAAAACAAAAACTCCAAAGGCTGGAGAAAAAATAAAATCTGTAGGGGTTCCAGACCAAGAGACCGCCCAGTCCCCTCTGGGCAATCTACCTAACATTAGTCAAACAGTCCTCTTTGTATTTAGGGTTTTCATGGAAGGACCTGATGATGATGGTCACGTAGACTTCTGGCTTTCAGTCCATCAATGTTGGTGCTTTGAGTGGTGGTGGTGGCGCAGGCCGCCACCACAAAGAAACTGGAAAAGAAACAGAAGAGAGAGTAGGGGTCAGTATGGATTTTGGAGCCACTGTGAATAGTTATTATGAAGAATTGAACATACAGAGTATCAGTATTAAGTTAAAGTGAAGTTATAAAAAGGCCATGTTAAAGTAATGTGTTTTAAGCAGTGTTTTACAGTGCTCTACTGTATTTGCCTGGCGAATTCCTATTGGCAGGCTATTCCAGATTTTAGGTGCATAACAGCAGAAGGCCGCCTCACCACTTCTTTTAAGTTTAGTTTTTGGAATTATAAGGAGACACTCATTTGAAGATCTAAGGTTACGATTTGGAATATAATGTGTCAGGCATTCCGATATATAAGATGGAGCAGATTATTTAAGGCTTTATAAACCATAAGCAGTATTTTAAAGTCAATCCTGAATGACACAGGCAACCAGTGTAGTGACATCAAAACTGGAGAAATGTGTTCGGATTTTCTTTTCCCAGTTAGGATTCTAGCAGCTGCATTCTGCACTCGTTGCAAGTGATTGATGTCTTTTTTGGGTAGTCCTGAGAGGAGTGCGTTACAGTAATCTAGTCTACTGAAAACAAACGCGTGAATTAATTTCTCCGCATCTTTCAATGATATAAGAGGTCTAACTTTAGCTATGTTTCGTAAGTGAAAAAATGCTGTCCTAGTAGTCTGATAAATATGCGATTTAAAATTCAGATTACAGTCAACGGTTACCACTAAATTTTTTACTTCCGTCTTAACGTTCAACCCTAGTGCATAAAGTTTATTTCTGATAACCTCAATATAAGCAGAGAAAATAAATTAATAATACATTAAATACTATTGGAGTGGCCAGCAGGGCTATAGTCTGGAGTGACAGAGGCACTTTAGACATGGGAGATGAATGTTCTTTTGAGAACCTTTACAAAAACGAGGACCTGTGGGCGGAAACTGCAGAGAAGCCAGGATGAAGAAAAATAGAGTGATTGAAACTGGAAAATAGATGTAAAACTGAGATAACAGTAAGTATTATTTATACTAACTCCTTTAATAGTGCAGGTCATTAAGGATTAATGCATGCAGAGTAACTTTTGTTAAGTTCCCTGCTTGAGTTTGTTGCTTTAACAGGTATTTCCTGTCACCCATAATAGCAGAAAAAAGTAAAAACGTTAGGTTCCGTGTTCTTTGTGTTGCAATAAATAAGCCTGTATTAAGGCTTAAGTTCATTTGCTATACCTGTACATGCCTCACTTCTATCAACTCAGTGCTCATTGTAATATTGATATTTAATATTAATTTAATTATTTTAATGTACCTTTTGTTTTTAAACTGTTGAAAATGTAGCTGTCTCACAGCTTCACTCTCATAATATTCACTAGAGCCTGTTTAAAATGTTTTAGTCTTTAGACCAATCACAGCTTTATGCTATCATTCTTGTGATTCTATTTTGTTACAGAAGCTAAGAAATTACGTGGGGCTTTCACATGCTATACTTGTGTGGTTCACAACTTCAGTCACACAGTAGTAACCTCTAGATGTGCTGCTGTTCTTTCCTCAAATGAGTCTTCTGTATGGGAAAAGCTAGATAGAACTTCATATTGGTTTTCTGATATGTCTGTGCCAGATATATAAAAGCACAGCTAGTGCATCTTATTTTTTTTGTTTAGTTAGTCTGGTATTCACACAATGAGTGTGTTTACTGGTGCTTTAATAACATGTTTATCAGATAAGCCTGGTTTATTTTTGTTAAAATTTTGTTGATTTTATTGTAATCATTCCATACAAATAGTTTAATTTTTACAAAAAATAGGATTGAAAACAAATCAACCCCCACCCCTGAGGAAGAGAGCATAGCCAACGGAGTAAAACTTAAAGCTTGTAAAAATACATAAATTGATGAGTTTAATAGGCGGATAAAGATAAATGGAGAAGAAAAAGAAATGGGAAGAGAATTACTTCCTCAGTGCTTTAAGAGTTTATTCTAAAATATTATTGATTAGATCCTGCCAGGTTTTGAAAAAGTTCTGCACAGATCCTCTAACTGAGAATCTTATTTTTTCCAATTTCAAATAGTATAAAACATCAGTTACCCACTGACTTAAAAGAGGAGAGTTAGGATTCTTCCAGTTTGGCAAAATAAGTCTGCGTGCCAATAGTGTAGTGAAGGCAATCACAGTTTGTTTGTCCTTCTCCACTTTAAGCCTATCTGGAATAACACCAAACACAGCTGTTAATGGGTTAGGAAGGATTGTGACACCAAGGCTGTCTAAAAGGCACTTAAAAATGTTTGTCCAGAATTATGTTATTTTGGTGCAGGCCCAAAACATGTGACCCAGTGAGACTGGGACTTGATTGCGGTGTTCGCAGGTTAGATCTTGCCCTGGAAACATTTTGGACAGTTTTAAGCAAGACAGATGTATTCGATATATAATTTTGAGTTGAATAATTGAAAGAAGCTCGAGTGAATTCTTTGCATTGCTACCTTCCACTCCTTTTCTGTTATGTTTAGTGAGAGATCTTTTTCCCATTGTCCTCTTGGATCTTTGAAAGGGAGGGACAGTAAAATAATTTTATATATTGTAGAAATGCTGTATGAGTCCTCGAAACTGAGCAATATTTTTTCCAGCATAGAGGACGATGCGAGATGAGGAAAATCGGGCAGGTTCTGTTTAACAAAGTTTCTGATTTGAAGATAGTGAAAGAAATGTGTTGCTGGAAAGTTAAATTTGGAATGTAATTGCTCATAGGATGCAAAGATGTTGTCTATATAAAGATCTCTAAGCAATTTAATCCCAAATGTTTTCCAGGTATTAAAAACTGCATATGTTTGCGAGGGTTGAAAAAAGTGGTTCTCATGCAGAGGTGCCACAGATTCTCCATCTTAAAATGCTTTCTACATTGGTACCATATTCTGAGTGAGTGAAGTACAATTGGGTTATTAGTATATTGGTGATAACTTGCATTTATTGGGGCACAAAGCAAGGAATATAAAGAAGTACTGCAGGATTTTATTTCTATTGAGGACCAAGCCTGCGTATGTTCATCTATTTGTGTCCAGGTTTTTATAGCTTGTATGTTTGCTGCCACATGTATTGCCACCTTCTGCCTTGGGTCTTTGTAGGGTCACTCTTTGGATACGTGGATGTTTTGAGTTCCAAATAAATGAGGTTATGGTTGAATCTAATTGCTTACAAAATGATACAGTGATGTATATTGGAATTTCTTAAATAAAAAAGAAAAGCCTAGGAAGGATATTCATCTTAACAAGGTTAATTCTTCCAGTTACAGTGCGATGAAGGGTTGACCATCTATGCAAGTTTTGCTTTTGTTTCCATACAGACAACAAAATTTAGTTGTGATATTTACTCCTAGGTAAACTGATCTACCATGATAAAAGGGAAGGTGTCCAATCTTATATTGTATGCTTGAGAATTCACTGGAAAGAGCACACTTTTATTCAAATTAATTCTGAGACCAGAGATCTTTTGAAATTCTGTAAGTGCTGTTAAGACTGCAGGCACAGTATTTTGTGGGTCTGATATATACAGTACCATATCATCTGGATATAGAGAAATTTTCTGTTCAAGTCCTTCTCTGATAATCCCCTTTATCTGATTGCAAATAGCAGTGGTGACAAAGGGCATCCTTGTCTGGTACCACATTCTAGTTTAAAGTAGTCTGAACAAATGTTGTTAATACAAAGTGAAGATTCTGGATTGGTATACATTAGTTTGATCCATGCACAAATGTTCGGGCCAAACCCAGATTTCTCTAATGTAGTGAAAAGGTAGTTCCATTCAATCATGTCAAATGCTTTTTCTGCATCCAATATCTCTGAGGTGTTTGACTTTGCTGGTGAATATATTACATTAAACAGGCATTGAAGATTGGAAGCTAAGTGTCAGCCTTTAATAAATCCAGTTTGATCTTGTGATATAACCAAAGGCAGCACTTTCTCCATCCTTCTAGCTAGGATTTTTGAGAGCATCTTAACATCATTATTCAGAAGTGAAATTGGTCTATATGATGCACATTTTAATAAGTCCTTATTTTGTTTAGGAAAAACAGTGATTAATGCTTGCCGAAAAGTTTGAGGTAGAATTTGATTGTCTCTGGCTTCTATAAATGTTGCTAATAAGAGGGGAGCTAGCTGAGTGGAGAATTTCTTATAAAATTCTACAGGGTAGCCATCAGGGCTTGCTGCTTTCCCACTTTGAAGTGACTTTATAGCATCTAGTAATTTTGAGTTCCTCTGCACTAAAAGTATCTATTTGTGGTATCTATAATGTATCCAGAAATGCATTAGATTGTGTGTTGTCTTCTTTGAACTCATTAGAATATAAGGATTTATAGTAGTCTCTAAATGTGTGGATAAGCATGGTTTCTAAAATGTAAAGTAAGCACTTTTTCCAGTTAGATAAACCAGGCTATTAGCATCTGAGAAACCAAGGTAGCAGAGGTAGATTTCTCAATGGAAACTCTGGTTATGTGGCCATGTAAATCCTTAATCAGTTTATAGTTAAGGATTTTGTAGGCTGCGCATGTTCGTTGCACTCTTTCAGCCTGCGCATACTGTATATTTGCTTTGCACATGCTTCTAGCACCCAAATGTAGAAGATGGTGAAAGCATCCACAAGATACATTTTCAGAGGCAAATGTTTGAGCATTTGTATTATTCTGTCTCCTTGCTGGAATAATTTATCTTAACATTTCAGAAATCACTAAATTTATGTTAAGGAATGACGCATGCAGTACTAAAGTCAGTAACACGATCTCAAGAGCAGTAGAGTAAGATGTTGCAAGTAACATAATGTACATTAAGTAGTTCAACTACTTTTTAAAGTAACGAGTAACCTGACACCATGCATATTTTATTGAAGTTAAAATACCAGTGTTATCTAGGAAAATGATTGACCAAGAGACTCAAAAATGAGTTGGGGAATTGTCCCCTTATAATGCCCGGTGATCTTGCACAAAAATAAGCAAAAAAGGTGGTCAAAATCATAACATTTGATGTTCAAAAGAAGTTGTCATCTTCAGGAGTCAGAGGCAGAACTGATGAAATGGAATGTGAGCCATTTTGGGAATCCGGAACAATTGAAAGTGAGTGAATTATTTTATGATTTTTCTTCGACAACTCTGGTGAAAGAAGAAGAGAAGTGTTAATACTTCATATTACCCCCTTGTCTTGCAATAGTTCACTCACCTCAGGACTTGCCTCCTAAGTGCACGTGTGTGACAGGTATTATTATGTCAGCAGCACTGGGTGTAAGAGAAGAAGCAGACATACCAGTGTGAAACTCTTTTACTGAGCTCAATCCAATAGCCAAGGAGAAAAGAGTATGCTATGTGCAATCCGTAAATATATTAATAGTTTGACTAAACATATTTATAAAACACAAAAAATTTATCATAGACTTAATTCTTGTTTTTATATTTACTGTTGCCGATGATGACATTTAATTCAATTTTGGCACAGTTTAATGATGATGGAGCGACAATTATCCAGTCATACGCTCAACACATGCCAATCACAGGCATTTTGCTCAAATAGTGTCAAATAGATACTACTGGAAAAATCAGCACAAATCATAAATAGCAAATGTATTCCCATAATACTGGAAATGAAAATTAGCAACACTTAAAATGTTTCAAAAAATATTTTCCTATTGTTCAAACCCAAGTTCATTTTATTAGTATTTCTTCTGGATAAACTCAATATTTTATGATTATTCTATTTCCTTCATTATCCTTAGTAACATGATCAAAAACATTACTTTGAATCATTCAAACATCTGCTTCCTCTGCTGAGATGTACTGTAAAAGCGTTGACTTAATAAGACGTGTCACGATTGTTATGAAGTGGTTTAGTTTTTTATGACTTTTTTGTTTTCTTTTTTTATATTCACTTTAAGTTTTGGAATGTGCAGAGTTTGCCTTTCTTAATAGTTTTTGCATGATATATCTATTTAATGTAGTAGGAATATTTTTGCATTATTTTTAAGCCATTTTGTTTCTCAGGGACTGCCATTTTGTTGAGTGGTTGCTACCACAATGAAATCACCATTGTAGTGGTATAATGGGCGGCACCGTGCACTTACCGAATATCCATGTTTATGCTGAAAACATAAGAGTTTAGCTAGTGATTATTTATTTTTTGATTTCCTGAAGAACAACCTTTGTGTTATGTCTTCATACTTTGAGATAGGATTTTAATACTTGGCTTAAAGACAGAATGCTTTCACTTTCTGGCTTTGAAATTTGCTTAGTATTTTGGGTCATGTCTTTTTCTTCTGGTACCTTATACAAATATACTGCAAGTAAACACTTTTTGCCAGAATAAAGACCCATTACATTACCAATCTATAAATTCAACAATCTACTTAGTTCAATACAGCATTCAAGGGAACTACTGCTAACCACACTGGCAAAAACTGCCCAGCAAAAATCACTCAAAGTAGGGAGCTATTCTATCAGAGATACCCACATGACTCATGGTTGGAGTGTTTAGGGATGTGAGAGGAAACTAACACAGTCATATGAAGTAAGAGATTCTCTGGACAGTGTAGTAAGAATTCTATGGACAGTGGTTGCAATCAAAGACTGGACCCTGCACAGCATTTATGCATTGAAATAACACACGACACTAAGACACAACTTATATAGAATGTCAGAATTGTAAAACCAGGGGATTATCTTTTTTCTCTCTCAATTAATTTGTAAATGCATGAGGCTAAATATAAAGTTGTCAGTTTCATATTATATATAATATATTATAAGCTTAGAATCAGGTCAAAAACTGTCTCTTATCCATACTTATGATTTAAAGAAAAAAATAAAATCAAAGCAGTGTGCTACAAATATGTATTCCCCCTGGTCAAACTGATGTCAGAGGGCTATGTGAGTGAAAGGGATAACACTGTGGTGACTTAAAAATGACATTATAAGAATTACAAAAATTAGAGAATTTATCTTGAAGAAAGACTTTTGCTTTATGCCTGAAGGAATAAAGGCTAATAAAGCTTTTAGGACTTGTGATATAAAGTAGCTGCATAACAGAAACATCAGTGTATATTTAAATGAACACATTAGAACAAATCACATAACACCAATAATGTTTCATGCGATTCTTGTCAACCAATCTGTCTTTAAAAAAGCAATACCCTAATTCAAAATGTAAAAACAAGTTGTTTTCTGTATTCTCTTTTACAAAAAATCTACCAAACCAAGAAACATATATGATTTGTTAATTTATTTATTTTTATATATTCTGTACAGAATGTGTCACACAGCATACAAGAACAATTGGTCTCTTTGGGAGCAGACTGTTCTCAGATTTAATAAACATTCCATTAATGTCAAAATTTATACTTCTATGTGATATTCTCTATGTTGATCGCTAAGCTCTAAATTGCAAAGCTTCCCACTGAAACTCTTAGCTCTTCTCACATTCTTGTAAGTGGCACAACATTTGCAAATTTCCCCAGCCTTTCCTTTCTCTAGACTGTCACCCAGTTATTTGGACATTTAGAATACCAATTGTTCTGCGATTGTAGATTGGCAGATTCCTTACATATTAGTACATCAATTGTAGATCTCAAAGCTGCCTTTGATTAAATGATATGACATCTTTTTCATACATTTTCAATTTCAGTTATCAAACAAATATACCTACAGAATTCTAAATCATTTTAAGAAATTACAAAAGCAGGTTTAAATGTTAGCTATAAAAGTGAAGATGAAAATATATTCTTGTTCTTTGCAAATACTAAAACATTAGAGGAATATGAAAATTTTAAACAGAAATACAAATAACTAATTAACAATACCTACTGTATTTAAATTCAATGCATTTTAAAGTAAGAATAGTAATAATTTCCTTATTTTTACATTTTTTTAATTCTTTAATAGTAGACAGATACCACTGAAATCATCTGTGCCTCCATTTATCGTTCTGCTAGCTTCAAATAAACACTGGATCCTCCTCCTACTGACATACAAAATGTATTATTACCATTAATGAAAAAGTTAATGGGCCATTTTCATATATATCAATTTACATTTTACAATTTGAGTACACAAATGATGTATACAATGCCAGGCCGATAATATTTTGCTCTAGGAAATAGTTTTAATGTGTTTTATGGACATCAAATATTGTGAATAATGATGCATTCTAAGAATGCAAATAAGATGACAGTTCATATGCTGTGATCAACAGTCCTTGCATAAGAGGTTTGAGACAGAAGTGAATTGCGTTCAGCTTTACAATAATAGGTTGTTTGTGATGAACGAGACACATTTTAATAAAACAAAAGAAAAGTCCCTTTTAGGGAGGGGAATCTACACCATATGGTGTACAGTATGTGCTCAGTTTAAGCATTATAGCTGTACAATGCACTGTAGTCAATATTAAAAAGTATTTTATGTTTAACAAAATGTATATTAGAAATTGCAACATATATCTATATATATTCTGCTTTTTTTATTTTTTACTTTTTGTTGCATTTATCTGGCCTGAGAAAAAGGATATCACACTCACTTGTACTGTCCATTCCTTTCCCTTCAAATTGTGTAGGATTTCCTTTAGCATTCTAAAGTAACTTATTGAAAGTAGATTGTGTTGAAATACACATTTTTCCCCTTTCAACAGAAAATGTGGTTCAGCTGTCTTGATTGTTTTAACTTGTTCAACCTTCTTATCACCTTTTAGTGTCGGCTATGTCATCTGCTGTTCTAATTCAGTTACTTGATCATTTAGCTCTCATGCTTGTTCCAAGCCAGGAGTCATGAAAAAGCTACTTGTCATTACAGTTGTTTAGAAATCGCCATTTAGCGTTGCTGGTTTGCCTCAATATCATTCTTACTTTGTTTTCACTTTTTTGAAAAAAATCTATAACCTCCAATTGCTATTTATTCGTTTCACTGACACAGAGAGGCAATGATCCTTGAATAAAAAAAATTGTCGTATTCTTTTGGCTGCTCCCGTTAGGGGTTGCCACAGCGGGACATCTTCTTCCATATCTTTCTGTCCTGTGCATCTTGCTCTGTTACACCCATCACCTGCATGTCCTCTCTCACCACATCCATAAACCTCCTCTTAGGCCTTCCTCTTTTCCTCTTTCTTGGCAACTCTATCCTTAGCATCCTTTTCCCAATATACCCAGCATTTCCCCTTGGGATTAATAAAGTATCTATCTATCTATCTATCTATCTATCTATCTATCTATCTATCTATCTATCTATCTATCTATCTATCTATCTATCTCTCCTCTGCACATGTCAAAACCAACGCAATCTCGCCTCTCTGACTTTCCCAACTGTCCCAACTGAGCTGACCCTCTAATGTACTCATTTGTAAATCTATCAATCCTCGTCACACCCTGTGCAAATCTTAGTATCTTTAACTCTGCCACCTCGAGCTCTGTCTCCTGCTTTCTAGTCCGTGCCACTGTCTTCCTTTTCATTATTGCTGGTACCCGTCTGTCACAAATTACTCCTGACACTCTTCTCCACCCATTCCACCCTGCCTGCACTCTCTTTTTCACCTCTCATTCACAATCTCCATTACTCTGTACTGTTGATCCCAAGTATTTAAACTCATCCACCTTCGCCAACTCTACTCCCTGCTACCTCACCATTCCACTGACCTCCCTCTTATTCACACACATGTATTCTGTCTTGTTCCTACTGACCTTCATTGCTCTACTATCCGGAGCATATCTCCACCTCTACAGTGTCTCATCAACCTGCTCCCTACTATCGCTACAGATCACAATGTCATCAGCAAACATCATAGTCCACAGGGACTCCTGTCTAATCTCCATTCTCTTCATTCATCAGCCTCTGAAAGTACTCTTTCCATCTGCTCAACATACTCTCCTCGCTTGTGAGTACGTTTCCATTTTTATAATTTATCACCCTAAACTATTGCATATCTTTCCCAGCTTGGTCCCTCTGTCTATCCAATCGGTACAGGTCCTTTTCTCCCTCCTTAGTGTCCAACCTCTCATACAACTCATCATATGCCTTTTCTTTAGCCTTCGCCACAACAACAACAACATTTATTTATATAGCACATTTTCATACAAACAGTAGATCAAAGTGCTTTACATAATGAAGAATAGAAAAATAAAAGACACAGTAAGAAAATAAAATAAGTCAACATTAATTAACATAGAATGAGAGTAAGGTCCAATGGCCAGGGTGGACAGAAAAAACAAAAAAAACTCCAGACGGCTGGAGAAAAAAATAAAATCTGTTGGGATTCCAGACCATGAGACTGCCCAGTCCCATCTGGGCATTCTACCTAACATAAATAAAACAGTCCTCTTTGGATTTAGGGTTCACACGGAAGGACTTGAAGAAGATGGTCACGTAGACTTCTGGCTTTTAATCCTTCCATCATTGTTGGAGCATCATGATGCTTTGAGTAGGTGGTGGAGGCGCCCCATTTCTCCTTCTATCCACACCATGATAGAACAATTTGAATCCACCTCCAATTCACCCGGCCTTACTCCCCTTCCATTTAGTCTCTTGTATGCACAATATATCAACCTTCCTTCTCTCCATCATATCTGCTAACTCTTTCCTCTTACCGGTCATACTGCCAACATTTAAATTTCCTACCCTCAGTTCCACTCTCTTTACCTTCCTCCTCTCCTCCTGCCTCCGGACACGTCTCCCCCCTTTTCTTCTCCTTCTTCGGCCAACAGTAGTCCAATTTCCGCCAGCACCCTGTTGGCTAACAGTACTGGTGGCAGTTGTTGTTAACCTTGGTCTTAATTGATCTGTTTGTATTGTTGTCTGCATATCGATTTAGCAAAATTTTACACCAGATGATCTTCCTGACGTAACCCTCCCCATTTATCCGGGCTTGGGACAGGCACGAAGAAACACTGGTTTGTGCATCCTCTGTGGCTGGGTTAAAAAAAAATAATTGTCAATATATACAAATAAAAAAAAATGTAATTTAAGTATTTCTTATTTGAGAATGTAAACTTTAGAAAAATAAGAGTGAAAGCAACGTTTTTATTTGCTGCTGCAATAATGCATACTGGGCATATCTAACTCATGTTCAAGTCTCCATTATCACACAGAGCAGTTTTGCTTGTAATAGCTGGCCTGTGATGGGCAGCACTGTGTGGATTATTCTCCAAACACTGTATCCAGCTTCACTTCACTATATTCAGCCTTATGCTCACACACAGTAAATATTCATGTGAAAAAATACCCAGATACCAGTCCTGCTGCTGGGTTGATGGCCTTCTAATGCTCTGTCCAGTTCTCCTCATGTAACGGATCACCTCCTGGAGACACAGCTAACATTCTTGTGACGCCACATATGGATGTGTTATCCTGGAGGAGCTGGGCAAACTGTGGAAGCCAAGTCAGTTGCAGGTACCATCTCATGCTACTAATAGTAACAAGGACACGAGCAAAATGCAAAACTAGAGAAGACTCAGTCAAAAAGGATAAGGAGAGAGCAATTGTGGGTGGCCACCACCTGCAAAGCCATTCCCTTTCTGGAAGGTATATTGCTGTTGCCTCTTCAGTGCACCTGTTTTCACTTTCATTTGCACTAAAGCTGATGAAGCTGATTTATAATCATGTATGCTTCCTATTTGGACAAATTGATATGCTTAATAGACTTGGTGTTAAACTGTGATGATTAAGTGTTACCTTAATTTTTTTTGAGCAGTGTATTTACTGTATGACCTCTGTAGGAGTCTTTTCTAAAAATTAGATGTTGCCGTGGAATTTACTGTTCCTAGTGGCTTCAATTGGAACTACAATATCACTTATCTTTTTTGAATTTAGAATTGTTGTATAGTGACAGTAACAAGTGGATGTATTGCCTCTGTAATTAACAGTAGGTTCAGTTTTTATGTTCTAGAGGCATGTCAAACTAAATTGCACTTAAGTGCACAATTCAACTGCACTTTATTAGATGTGATTGGTTTAAGGTTTTTACACTGGCAGTCTAAATGTTTATTGTATATGCACACAATAATTATTACTTAATTCAGTATAATAAAATACAAGAACATCTTGTAGTGTTAAGTGTGCGTATTTATTTTAACTCTAATGTTAATATGGCAGTAAACCTTATCATTAATGCTGTAAACCTTATAGTTTCGTTTTCAAGTTAAGTGATTGTAGGATTTTGCATTATCATGGTGCTAAATTAATTAAATTAAATTAAATGTATTGTTATAAAGCATTTCCACTTACAAGCACAGCAAGTTACATACCAATTACAAATAAAGCATATTCAAATTAAAGGATAAAGTTACATGATAAAACATGAAAAACTGACCATGAAAAATTCAGACAAAATTCAGATTAAAAGTCCTCTTCTTCATCCCGGGAGTACGTCATTTCCCCTGTCACAGTGACTAAGAGGTAATTCCGGGTTATAGGGCATGTAAGAGTCTCTGGGTCTCCCTGCAGTGTCCTCTGTTGGCCCCCAAGGTATCCAGCAGGGCTGTAAAGAAAAACACTAATGTCCATGATTCCCTGCTGGCATTCAGGGCACCTCCATGCTGCAGGGAGGGCTCCACCTGGCGGCCTGAGGGTATTGGCTGGGATGACTGGCTGGCCATAGTCCACAGTGTATTTTGTCATGCATGCACATCAAAGGGTCACCTTCCAGATTACTCCCAGGTATGTAATTCCAACACAGGCCAAGACAGGGCACTGCAGCAAGCTATATGGTCATCCTTTACCTCCACAGTGCTGAGAAACCGCACAGTGAGAGCAACTGACTCTGCCCCTTCCAGTGCTAGGACAATAAAAACCCAGGCACCACTTACTGACTGGAAACTTTATGAGACAAAACTCCTTCAAACCCCAAGCAAAGTTATCGAGGAAGTTTTAATAGGCAGTGTTCCTTCTGCTTCCAATACTGCTCAAAATGATCATTATTGAGTAGCAGTTTCATGGCAAGTAAACACCAAAAAAAAAGCTTTCAGTTCATGTACGGTTACTAGAACAAAAGATTTGACAAAGTAGTTATTTGTTTTTTCTTCCTTCACATATTCTGCCTGCCAATTTCTTTCCTGTGCCTACCGAGTTGTCACAGAACAATGACTCAGTTTGCCTTTTTTCCCTTTGATTCTTCACCACCTACTGTTTTTGACCTCACTTTACTTATCATTGCATTTTAGCATGATTAGATAATTAAAGCCACACTAAGTTAGTATTGAAATCTTCTCTGTTTCCTTCTGGAACCATCCAACCACAAACAAAGCTGACCAGCAGCAATTAAACAGCAGCATAACAAGCGTAACAGCATAACAGCAGGGACATTGAACTGTTGGCCGTAAGTCTGCATCCCTATTACTTGCCCAGAAAGTTTGGACACGACATTGTTGTTATTGTTTGCATCCCTCCTTGGGCGGATGTGGAGATAGCGGGTGACATAATCCATTATGCAGTTGCTAAACTACAAACACAGCACCCTGAGGCACTTCTGCTAATCGCTGGAGACTTTAACCATGTGATGCTGGACAAAACATTACCTGCCTTCTCCCAGTATGTGGATTGTAACACCCAGGGAAAAAGGGCTATTGACCTACTACTGTATGCAAACGTTAAAGAAGCGTACAGTACCACCCCACTGCCTGTGCTTGGAAAAGCAAATCATAACCTGGTTCTGCTTCAGCCTCACTACAAACTAAGAGTGAGAGAGCTACCTACAACCACACGCTCATTCAGGAAGTGGTCCCCTGAGGCAGAGCAGGCTCTGAGAGACTGCTTTGGAACTACGGACTGGGATATCCTGCAGGTGTCACATAGAGAGAACATTGAGGGGGCTGTTGACTGCACTACTGACTACATCAACTTATGTATGGACATTGTAGTTCCAGTAAGAACAGTATGCTGCTATGCTAACAACAAGCCATGGATTACAAGTGACATCAAGGGCATTTTGAACCAGAAGAAAAGGGCTTTTAAAGGCGGGGATCAGCATGAGCTCAAACACGTGCAGAAGGAACACCGAGTCCAGTTCAGGGCGGTGAAGGAGCAGTACAGGAGAAAGCTGGAGCAGAAGTTGCGGAATAACAGCATGAAGGAAGTGCGGGATGGGATGAAGATCATCATTGGCTGCAGCTCGACGTGGGTGCCACCATCAAGAGAGACATGGAGAGAGCAAACCAAATGAACAACTTCTTTAACAGGTTTGACCACCCTAACCCACTCTCAACTCAGAGTACTGCACCCTCCACCCATCCTTCTGCTGATACCAACATAGGAGAGACATCCCCACATACAAACTTCGTGCCAGCAAAGCAGTGGGTCCAGATGGCGTGGCGTATCGCCACGACTGCTGAAGGCCTGTGCTTTGGAGCTGGGGAGTCCTCTACAGCGCATCTTCAACCTGTGCCTGGAACGGGGAGAGTCCCGAGGCTTTGGAAAACATCTTGCATCACTCCAGTCCCAAAGTTATCATATCCTAGTGAGCTGAATGACTTCTGGCCTGTTGCCCTGACGTCATATGTGATGAAGACCATGGAGCGGCTGCTGCTTCACCACCTGAGGCCACAGGTCCGTCACACCCTCGACCCTCTGCAGTTCGCATACCAGAAGAAGGCGGGAGTGGAGGATGCCATCATGTACGTGCCACACCGATCCCTCTCCCACTTGGACAGAGGCAGTGGTGTTGTAAGAATTATGTTTCTGGACTTCTCTAGCGCCTTCCACACCATCCAACCTCTGCTCCTTAGGGACAAGCTGACAGAGATGGGAGTAGATTCATACCTGGTAGCATGGATCATGGACTATCTTACAGACAGACCTCAGTATGTGTGTCTTGGGAACTGCAGGTCTGACATTGTAGTCAGCAACATAGGAGCGCCGCAGGGGACTGTACTGTCACCGGTTCTGTTCAGCCTATATACATCAGACTTACAATACAACTCGGAATCCTGCCACGTGCAAAAGTTTGCTGACAACACTGCTATCATGGGCTGCATCAGGAGTGGGCAGGAGGAGGAGTATAGGGACCTAATCAAGGACTTTGTTAGATGGTGCGACTCAAACCACTTACACCTGAACACCAATCAAACCAAGCAGCTGGTGGTGGATTTTAGGAGACCCAGGCCCTTCCTGGACCCCGTGATTATCAGAGGCGACTGTGTGCATAGGGTGCAGACCTATAAATACCTGGGAGTGCAGCTGGATGATAAATTGGACTGGGCTGCCAATACTGATGCTCTATGTAAGAAAGGTCAGAGCAGACTATACTTCCTTAGAAGACTGGAGTCCTTCAACATCTGCAGTAAGATGCTGCAGATGTTCTATCAGACAGCTGTGGCGAGCACCCTCTTCTATGCGGTGGTGTGCTGGGGAGGCAGCATAAAGAAGGACACCTCACGCCTAGACAAGCTGGTGAGGAAGGCAGGCTCTCTTGTAGGCATGGAGCTGGACAGTCTGACATCCGTGGCAGAACGACGGGCGCTGAGCAGGCTCATGTCAATCATGGAGAATCCACTGCATCCACTGAACAGTATTATCTCCAGACAGAGGAGCAGCTTCAGCAACAGACTGCTGTCACTGTCCTGCTCAATTGACAGACTGAGGAGATCATTCCTCCCCCACACTATGTGACTCTTTAATTCCACCTAGGGGGGTAAACGTTAACATTATACAGTTATTGTCTGTTATACTTTTATTACTCTTTAATTTAATATTGTTTTTTATCAGTATGCTGCTGCTGGAGTATGTGAATTTCCCCTTGGGATTAATAAAATATCTATCTATCTATCTATCTATCTATCTATCTATCTATCTATCTATCTATCTATCTATCTATCTATCTATCTATCTATCTATCTATCTATCTACTTTGTAAATAGCATTATATTATGTGCATAATCAAGTAATAAAATGAAGGCTAGTGCTCTGGCCAGCCGGGTCATGATGGTAGATATGTGTAGTGGTCTTTCAGGAATATGCTTCTACAGCAGCAGACTGCAAGATTTAGAGAGTAGTGTAGCATAACACCAGCATAGTATAACAGATATGAACAGGCAACTGTTCAGGCAAAAGGGTTATGATGGTACATATGTACACCATTATACCAGCCTTTCAAGTATATATCGCTATGCAGCTGGGGTTAAAGATCTAAATATTCTCAATTGTAATGTAAAAAAAATGAAAACCATCATCATATTCATAAACTTGAAATATTTTAAAATAATACCCCACATGCTTATGTTTGAAGTTTGTAAATTTCAACCTTATGAGTAAATCTTAGAGGGCTACGATCACCGATTAAGAAATAAATATCAAACATATTTTCATATATATATGTTCAGCAACCTTGTAATAGCATAAAACAGCACTCCACGTGGCTATATTACTGATTCCTATTTTTTTTTTAAGTTTTGTAACTTTGACCCCTTGTATCCTTTTTGGGAGTGAATCCCTGGTGTCATTTGATGTGGCATGCATGACTTCAAGTCCTTCTCATCATTTTTGCGGAAGACAATTATTGGTTTACTCTTTATCATAAAGGTGCAATTTCCTGCAGAAAATATAGTCTAAAAATGGTCTAAAGTAAGGGGTTTTCAAGCCTAGAAGGCCAAATATAAGGGGAGCCCCAAAAAAGCTTGACATTTTGCATACCCTTGTACCATGATTCCTGAGGCAGCAGGAAAAAAACTGAAGTGATTACAAAGCGTTCATAAGAAATTCATATCAACACAATATAAAAAGAAACTTAGAAAGCAGAATTTGTTTATTTTATCATGAATTTAAGAAACCCAAATGATAGTGTTTATACTCATGCACCATAGTGCATATCTGGCTGAAATATGTACATCCAAAAATTAAGACTTACTTTTTCTCCTTAAAAATAGATTATTCAAAGTATGAAAGCTACAAATCCATATTTTTACTTTTAATGTAAACATTGTGAACCAAAACCTTGTTCCCCAGTCCTACCTTTTGTTGGTATCACTTTTGTAGAAAAGAACATGGCTTGTGAAGCCTTCAGTAGATTAATAATCTTCTTTAGATGTTATTTCTTAAATACATAGCAAGCAATGACATCTAATATCAGAAGTGCATTTCTTACCATCACCTGAGTCATTGATGGTTTTCTCAATATATTTGCAGTATTTGGTTGTTCAGCAGTTAGAAGTTGTGGAGAGCAAGCATTACCTTTTGAATTATTTTCCAAATGTTCAACTGAGATTTCAGAATCATAGCATTTTCTTCTTTGCTCACACCTTCTGTTGAGTGGTGGTCCATGAGTCGTCTATAGAAATTTTACACTATAGAGTCTCTTGTTTAGCTATTTGTAGAAGGTTCCCTATGACAACAATATAACATGATTAACTTGTATGTCTTAGAATATAACTATACCTGTAATGGCGCACTGCACAATAGCGTGCAGTGAATACACTTGACTTATAGTTTTCATCCTCTTTCTCTGTACGTTTAGCATTCATTTGCTCAGAAGTTGATGCACTTGCTGCTTCGTGAGCAGCTCTTGTTTTCTCCACTCTAGCGGCCCACTTCTTCTCTCCTTTCATCTGCATCTTTTCATGTTAAAACTGATTAAGTCAGTGTTTGTGTTGCATTTACTTAGTACATTTTCCTTTAATTTTTCACTGAAGGTGGCTCATTCTGCCTCAAGAATGATTTAAGATATGAAGTGGTAGGGGAAGTGACAGCGAAGGTGGTAGGGAGGAGAATGGCACCTGTACACATGTGCCGCATGGTCGCTGTTTTGTCTTGGTAGAGTATTATATTGCTCTGCTTTCCCCTTTTGTATTTATTAATATGTAGCCTTTGTCAGAATGCCTCAAATCTCACAGACTTACCACTGTTTATAAGGTATTATAGTATATAACTTCTCCCCACCTTCCTTTCTACATCTATAACCTTAGGCAATTAGGTATAGTAAAAGACAAGCAGGAGTTAAGTTACAATTTAATCAATATATTATTGATAAAAGTCATAAATAATAACAATATGCAAAGTACATTTGAATATTGGCAACCATACAACCTGATAAATGGTGATGTGTATTTTCAGGCGGCACACAGACTTGTTAGTTACTTAAAAATGTCTTTAGTTCATTTATGGTCAGCTTTCTTCAGAACAGGCCACATGCCTGTCTCAATATGGCTGCCGAGGTATGCTCTTCATTGTGTTGTCCTTTTCAGTTCATGGTGTGCGATGGCCGTTCATCAGCTTGGTAAGATAGAGAGAGAGTTGGGTAAAGCAAGTAATTTATAGGTTTTCTGTCCAACCCCTACAGCCAATAGGGTGTCACAGTACTTAAAAGCTTTTGATACAAGCCAATTCCAAACAGCCATATTTCAGACCAATGGGGTGGATACAACATCTTCACACCTGCCCCGCAAACCATACATTAAGGTAAAGCTTGGCAGTTAGGCAGTCTGGCTTTGTGTGGGAGTTGAGGGAGAGACTTTAGCAGAGAAACACTTACCAAACTTGTTTGAGGCACTTCCCACCCAACCCTATAGTAAAATTCAAAGACAGTCATTCATTAAGGGGTGGGTGGGTGGGGGGGGAGGGTCAGGGGTGAACATGAATGCTTCTCACTAACGTAACACAAATATTACATTGTTTTGCCTAAGTTATGAAAAAAGACATACAGAATATTTATCAAGTTGTATGCAAAATTTCACATCACAACAGTTGCCCTACTGGCCGCTGCCGAGAGTTAATTCTACAATAAAACAAAATAAAAAGAGGAATAACTTTGGAGGTCAATCATCACCTCGGAAGTGTATAGTAGACATCACGTAGTATATGTGTACCAAATTTCAGGCCAATAATTCAAACGGATTGCGAGCTACAGGGGATTTAAAAGCCTGGCCAGACAAACGAATAGCCTAGGTAGCGTAATATATATAAAGATAGAGGTAAACCCTTTAAATTGAGAAATGCAAATTTAAGATGACATAGTCAATAATGCTATTCCTACCACAAAAAGCAAATGATTATAATACAAAATTAAATTATTGCAATCAGCTATTTCTGCTTGAGTGACCATCCTTTCTACTTGAGTAAATGCTTTCACAGCAGCCCTACCAGATCTAGCTAATCTCTCACAAATGAAGATACAGGCTGATTTGTTCCCTATTAATACTAGAATTACCAAAGCTTACGAGAAAACTCATGAATCCGACCCAACTTAAATCCACTCGCACATCTCCGTTTAGCGTCTTTTGTCTTGTAAATGTGTCAGTAATTCTAAGCAGCAAACTGCCTGCTATACAATCCCCCCACTGCTGGAGAAACTGCAAAAACCTCTCCCAAATGAAGCCTTGTTTATCAGTGAGTCAGGTACCTAGGCTAAAAAATATATCTTTATTCGGAACATATGCATTTCACGTGGGTTCTGTGTCAACAAAGATCTGTGTAAGTGTAGGATGACAGAAATCTTGAACACATGTTTTAGTACTAATGACAAAATGTAGACATGAAGTGTATAATGTGTGAAGACTGAAGTCCAAATATCAAATAAGCACTTTCACAAAAGATACAAGTATAACAGAACAAATGCGCTTTTTGCTAGAATATAACCGAAGAAAAAGAAATCAGATTAGTGTTGCTTGTTGTCCTGACTTCTTGGGTAGTATACTGGTTAGAGCTGCTGAGTACAATTCAGAAGGTTCTGAGTTCGAGTCGTAACGTCTCCCAAAAAATAGTTTTAAATCGTGAGCTGTTCTTATTGCTAGTATTATACAATAAAAGCTTACATTTGATTTGAGTCTGTAACAGATGGTGTAAATGTATGGTACTTGTAAAGGTTAGCGTTTTTTTTTTATTGAGTTTTATTCTCTCAGTCACGTTCACGCTCGCCCTGATCTGACACTGCTGTTTTTAAATAAAGACGCGCTATAACAGAGGTGAACTCCGATCAGAAAAAGAGAACAGAAGCCCTCCCCACAAGAAACGTCCACTCACATATAAGAACCACGCAGCTGCATCAGGCGTAAAGGTGAAAGATGGCACCGTTTGGATACAGGACAAAGTCCAGCGTCATCCTGCCAATCACCTGTTCTTGAAAGAAACAGCACGGCTTACAGAGCTCTCCAACGTATCGTGCAAACTCATGTTTGTGATTATGTTTTGTGATGGGCTTTACATAAGAAGCATTTATATGTTACTTATATAAAAGCCAGATCGAATGTTACTTATATTGATTTATTTACTTATCTTCCTACAGCATAAAGTCACAAGTATACTAGAGAGCGTGCTCTGTTTGATCGTCAAGGGCATGCTCACAAATTACACGTGTAATGCCACGAAAAATACCTGTTGACACTTTAATACGTGAGCAATGGTACAAGAATGCAGTTAGACTTTTTTGGGCACATACACCATGCTAGTGTTTAGATCTGGACGGTATAGCGTTGGCGAGCTCTGTAAGCCGTGCTGTTTCTTTGAAGGACAGTTGATTGGCAGGATGACGCCATACTTTCACCTTTACACCTGGTGCAACTGCGTTGTTCTTATATGTGAGTGGATGTTTCTTGCGGGGAGGGCTTCTGTTTTCTCCGATCTGAGTTCACCTCTGTTATAGCGTGTCTTTATTTGAAAACAGCAGTATCAAATCAGGGCGGGTGTGAACGCGACTGAGAGAATAAAACTGAATCAAAAACGTTAACTTTGACAAGCACTATAAATTTACAGCGGTTGTTACAGACGTAAATCAAATGTATGTTTTTATTGTATAATATTAACAATAATAGCAGCTCTCTACTCAAAATGGTAAACTTGAGAAGCTGCAAGCATCAAACCCATTGATTTGGGAGTCAGCAGTTCTTAGCATTGCACCACGCAAGCTGCCACATCAACTGCCTACCGTAACCTGCTTTCTTTTTTCTTCAGTTATAGTCTTGAATAAAAGAGCGTTTTGTTATACTTGTACATTTTGTGAAAGTGTTTATTTGATATTTGGATTTCAGGCTTCACACTTTATACACGTCGTAAAGATGGTCCTTGGGTGTGTGTGGGAACTGTTAACATTTGTATCTGATGATTGTATATAGTGCGGAACTGAACTCTCCATACTATTCTGTCTTCTGCATCTCCTTGAGTTCAAAAGAAATACCAACATGCAGCAACATGTGGACACTGGCCAAGATCAGAACAAAAAACCAAACACAGTCACTAACTACAACCACATGAAGGTATGCAAATGAATATAATGTTGCATTAGTGCAACAACATTTTCTGAAATGTACAATACAGGTCATAAAATGAATTATTCCAAATGTCATATATACCTAAGTCTCTCTTTTTTGTCAGCGCGGCTTTGACGTGATGGATCAGAAGGGCATACTAATTCAGCATGAGCAGGAGCACTCAAGAATGAAACTGAATAAAAACAAATTGACATCCACAGTCATTCTCAATCACACACACCACTCACATCCACATCCACAGTTTTCTAAGTCACAGTCTCGTTCGTGCACAAGATCTGACACGGTTTTCAAATAAAGATGAGGTATATCAAAATAAGTTTGTTTGTTATACCACGTCTTTATATGAAAACGGCGTCAGATCCGAGGGGTGTGTGGGAGCTTGAACGTGAGTGAGAGAATAAAACTGAAAAAAACCCACTAACTTTAACTAAATTTACAGATGCAAATCAAATGTATGCCTTTATTGTATGATATTGACAATAAGAGCAGCTAACTACTGAAAATGGCAAATTTGAGAAGCAGCTGATATTGAAACTGCGACCTCTTGATTGGAAGGCAGCAGTTCTTAGCATTACATCACATAAGCTGTCATGTCAACCGCCTACCGTAAGCTGCTTTCTTTTTTCTTCGGTTAAATTCTTCAATAAAAGTGCACTTGTTTTGTTATGCTTGTACCTTTTGTGAAAGTGTTTATTTCATATTTGTATTTCAGGCTTCACACATTATATATTTCATGTCTACATTTTTTCAATTATTACTAAAACATGAAAAAACGTTTCTGTGTTACAGTAACTACGTTTTACATAGATTGTTGTTGACACGGAACACACATGAAATGTAAGTATTCCAAAAGATGATGTACTATTTTTTCCTATAAAGCTCCAACATTTCACTCCAAGATAAACGCCGAGCACTGAGAAACTTCTTTGCGAAATGAACTGCAGCGGTGGACAGGGGGATGGGAAACCAGGCTGCTTGCTGTTAGTCAACACATTTACAGGACAAAAGACGCTGACGGAGAGGTGAGAATGGATTTAAGGTGGGCCGGATTTACGAGCTTTCTTGTAGGCTCTGGTAATTTTAGTGTTAATATTGAAAAGCAATTTATGAATATCTAGTAAGAATTATTTAATCTGAGTTTCATGTAAAAGTCTTGTAAATTGTGTTAAACACTTAAAAATTCTATAGATTTAATTTTGTTTACATTAGCATATTTCTGAAGAAATGTACACAAGCAACACTATAGTCCTATTTGTCTGCAATTTTTGTTATCAAAAATCATGGCACTTGTCCATTAAGATCATACTTGTCCATAGATTTTCAGATAAATCCTTGACTTGAAGCCTGGGATAATACACAATCACTGCAGCGATTTCTTCTTTTCAAGGGTATCTAAGGTCTTGAGGTTGTGTACATGGCCAAAGACTTGAGATTGTCTTTGTTACAGAATTCCTTACTACTATGTACAAAAGTTCTTTTGAAACTATGCAATTCTCTTTCCCTATCTGTTCCATTTCAAAGTAGTGCTGTAAACTTGCTCCAGTTCCCTGTTTGTGTAAATTACACATTCTGAGCTGTGCAGCTGTACAGTTTTCACGGGTGTCAGTGTTCTCAAGGTGTAGATGCTTGCAGTTGACTCAAGTATGATTTCTTTGAAAGTGATGCATATCTCCTATCAGTATGACAACTTGAGTTTCCTGGCCTTGTGGAACTGCAAACATCACAGGGTGCCTTGTCCATTAAGTTGACACGCAATGATCCCGTTAACATCATTCATGACCTCATAATTACAGTTTATAATAAAGGACTAGCCAGGTGTTCTGTTACATATTAGAGTGCATAGAATACATAACAGAAATTCATTAATATTTACAGTTCATGTCACAAGACAAATGGTTTTAGATAATGGAAAATTATAAACTTCACAAAACAGCTTACCTTTTCAAAAAATAACTGGTACACAGTCAGTACTTTGAAATACATATGTGTTTTTTTTAACAACTAAAAGAGCAGCAAAAAAAAAGATAAGGACTTTACAATAATATTAAAATGTACAATCAGAACTTTTCAAGAAGAAATTAGGTTTACAAATTAATGTTTATGATTTCTGAGCAGGTTCACTATTAAAATAATTATATTT
Organism: Polypterus senegalus; assembly: GCF_016835505.1. Taxonomy (NCBI): domain Eukaryota; kingdom Metazoa; phylum Chordata; class Cladistia; order Polypteriformes; family Polypteridae; genus Polypterus; species Polypterus senegalus. The sequence goes on from NC_053169.1 coordinate 62,117,940, forward strand.
GTTGTTTTTTTTTTTCAAAATTATCATAAACATTCAATATTGCTACCTTAGTATAAGCTAAATGCAGCAAAAATAATAACTAGAAACCCAATTATCATTTTATTTGCGCACGTAATCCTAAACAGGGTCACAGGTGGTTGGAGCACATCCCAGCAAGCAGGATTTAGGGCTTGAAGAATCCCTAGAGAGGATGCCAGTCTATTGCAGGGTGAAAACCCTCACATACACACCACAGGCACACACAGTCAGCAGTCTTTCAGATCAGTCATTGCCCCTAACACAGGGTCACAGGGGACTGCTGGAGCCAATCCCAGCCAACACAGGGCACAAGGCAGGAACAAACTCTGGGCAGTGCGCCAGCCCACTACAGCCACCAGGGCCAATTTAGTATTGCTGTCCACCTAACCAGCATGTCTTTGAACAGTGGAGAAAATCCATGCCGACACAGGGAAAACATGTAAACTCTACACAGGGTGGACCCAGGATGTGTGCCCTGGTCTCCTTATTGCAAGCTACAGCACTACCACTGTGCCTGACATCCAAATATTCTACAGTACATTATATAGCTTTTTTCCATCTTAGTATCTAACATATTTCAAAATGCCTACAATGACTTTTTAGGCACAAAGTGAATATAGAAATGATCAAAAATATCAAATGTAAAACTCCACTGCCAGAAAGACTAAAATTTTAGTCACATTTTAACACACACACCTAACCAAGATGAAGAACCCCATAGCTTAAGATACATTCTGCAAATGTTTGAAAAGTGTCCTGACAACATGGACTACAATGCTAGCAATAATGCTATAACAAAAATGCAAGATTCCAGGATTCAGCAACTGTTCAGTCTAGATAAGCTGGAAAAAATGGTTGTTTTTAACACAGAATGTAGCATGAAAAGAGGAAACTCAAAGATACTTTCTATCAAAAACTATTCCTTGTACTTTTAATCAAAAGTTTGGAGCAGTTGTTTTCTGACTCAGCAATTATTGCCATAATGGCATGAGGTATCTGGAAATGGATTTCTCTGTCACTCGTGTAATGTGACCTTTTTAAGTCACCTCCACTTTTTTCAGTCAGACCAACAGTTACTTGATTTTGTATACCAACAATATTGAAATTTGCAAACCACACGAAAGGCATAACATAGATCCAACATATAGATATAATTTAAACTGTTTCCTATAACTAAACTCATTACTTATTGATTATGATATTGAAAGAATTTTGGGAAGAATCCAAAAAGAAATAAATGACTTATATCATAGCTTAAAGGTTCAGGCTGCATTTCACATTAGCTGTGATAGAGGTTGCCACTGGATTAAAAAAAAGAAACAGAGCCTGTGCCAAAACTGCTTTAACCACAAGCTTTTATAGTAATTACAAAGTAGCAGAGAGCCACCTCATCTGACTCCTCTCGATGCGGAGGAGCAGCGGCTCTACTCTGAGCCCCTCCCGGATGACTGAGCTTCTCACCCTATCTTTAAGGGAAAGCCCAGACACCCTGCGGGGGAAACTCATTTCAGCCACTTGTATTTGCAATCTCGTTCTTTCGGTCACTACCCATAGCTCATGACCATAGGTGAGGGTAGGAATGTATATCGAATGTAGATCGACTGATAAATTGAGAGCTTTGCCTTACGGCTCAGCTCCTTTTTCACCACAACAGACTGATGCAGAGCCTGCATCACTGCGGATGCCACACCGATCCGGCTGTCGACCTCACGCTCCATTCTTCCCTCACTCGTGAACAAGACCACGAGATACTTGAACTCCTCCACTTGGGGCAGGATCTCACCTCCAACCCTAAGAGGCTACTCCTCCCTTTTCCGGCTGAGGACCATGATCTCGGATTTGGAGGTGCTGATTCCCATCCTAGCCGCTTCACACTCAGCTGCGAACCGATTCAGAGAGAGCTGAAGATCACAGCCTGATGAAGCAAACAGGACAACATCATCTGCAAAAAGCAGTGACCCAATCCTAAATCCACCAAACTGGACCACAACACCTTGGCTGCGCCTAGAAATTCTGTCCATAAAAGTTATGAACAGAATTGGTGACAAAGGGCAGCCCTGGCAGAGTTCAGCTCTCACTGGAAACGGGTTTGACTTACTGCTGGCAATGCAGACCAAGCTCTGACACCGGTTGTACAGAGACCGAACAGCCCTTATCAGGGGGTCCGGTACCCTATACTCCCGGAGCACCCCCCACAGGATTCCCCGAGGGACACGATCGAACACCTTTTCCAAATCCACAAAATAAATGTAGACTGGTTGGGCTAACTCCCATGTACCCTCCAGGACTCTGCTAAGGGTGTAGAGCTGGTCCACTGTTTCATGACCAGGACAAAACCACACTGTTCCTCTTGAATCCGAGGTTCGACTATCTGACGGACCCTCCTCTCCAGAACCCCCGAATAGACTTTTCCAAGGAGGCTGAGGAGTGTGATCCCTCTGTGGTTGGAACACACCCTCCGGTCCCACTTCTTAAAGAGGGGGACCACCACCCCAGTCTACCAATTCAGAGGCACTGTCCCCAATGTCCATGCTATGTTGCAGAGACATGTCAACCAAGACAGTCCTACAACATCCAGATCCTTGAAAAACTACGGGCGTATCTCATCCAACCCCGGGGCCCTGCCACCAAGGAGTTTTTTGACCACCTTAGTGACCTCAGGGAGCCCACCTCTGAGTCCCCAGGCTCTGCTTCCTCATTGGAAGGCATGTTGGTGGGATTGAGGAGGTCTTCGAAGTACTCCCCCCACTGACCCACAACGTCCTGAGTCAAGGTCAGAATGGCACCATCCCCACCATATATGGTGTTGACACTGCACTGCTTCCCCCTTCTGAGACGCGGGACGGTGGACCAGAATCTCCTCGAAGCTGTCCGAAAGTCGTTCTCTATGGCCTCCCCAAACTCTTCCCATGCCCAAGTTTTTCCCTCAGCAACTGCCAAAGCTGCATTCCGCTTGGCCTGTCGGTACCTATTAGCTGCCTCCAGAGTCCCACAGGACAAAAGGGTCTGGTAGGACTCCTTCTTCAGCTTGACGGCATCCCTCACCGGGGTTCAGGAATTGCCGCCACGACAGGCACTGACCACCTATGGCCACAGCTCCAGTCAGCCACCTCAACAATAGAGGCACGGAACATGGCTCATTCGGACTCAATGTCCCCCACCTCCCTCAGGACGTGGTCGAAGTTCTGCCGGAGGTCTGTATTGAAGCTACTTCTGACAGGGGACTCTGCCAGACATTCCCAGCGGACCCTCACAACACGTTTGGGCCTACAGGGCCTGACCGGCATCCTCCCCCACAATCAAAGCCAACTCACCACCAGGTGGTGATCAGTTGACAGCTCCGCCCCCCTCTTCACCTGAGTGTCCAAGACATGTTGGCGCAAGTCCGACAACACAACCACAAAGTCAATCATCGAACTGAGGCCTAGGGTGTCCTGGTGCCAAGTGCACATATGAACACCCCTATGCTTGAACATGGTGTTCATTATGGACAATCCTTGACAAGCACAGAAGTCCAATAACAAAACACTGCTCGGGTTCATATCGGGGGGCCATTCCTCCCAATCACGCCCTTCCAGATCTCACTGTCATTGCCCACGTCAACACTGAAGTCTCCCAGCAGTACGAGGGAGTCCCCAGAAGGTATGCCCTCTACCATCCCCTCCAGGGACTCAAAAAAGGGTGGATACTCCAGACTGCTGTTTGGCACATACACACAAACAACAGTTAGGACCAGTCCCCTTACACAAAGACGGAGGGAGGCTACCCACTCGTCCACTGGGATAAACCCCAATGTACAGGCTCCAAGTCAGGGGGCAATGAGTATGCCCACACCTGCTCGGCGCCTTTCACTGGGGGCAACTCCAGAGTAGTAGAGAGTCCAGCCCCTCTCAAGGAGATTGGTTCCAGAGTCCAAGCTGTGCGTCGAGGTAAGCCCGACTATATCTAGCCGGAACCTCTCGACTTTGCGAACTAGCTCAGGCTCCTTCCCCTTCAGAGAGGTGACATTCCACACCCCAAGAGCCAGCTTCTGTAGCCGAGGATCGGACCGCCAAGGTCCCCGCCTTTGGCCACCACCCAACTCACACTGCACCTGACCTCCTTGTCCCTTCCTATAGGTGGTGAGCCCATGGGAAGGGGGAAACACGTTGCCTCTTTGGGCTGTGCCCGGCCGAGACTCATGGGTGCAGGCCCGGCCACCAGGCGCTCGCCATAGAGCACCACCTCCAGGCCTGGCTCCAGAGGAGGGGCCCCGGTGACTATTTGTCTTATCCCTCACCTACGACCAGTTTGCCTTGGGTGGCCCCACCAGGGTCATAAAGCCCCGGACAATAAAGCTCCTAGGATCATTGGGACATGCAAACCCCTCCACCACGATAAGGTGGTGGTTCGAGGAGGGGTCTTTCTATTTCATGACTGTGAAAAATAACTACTATATCTCTAATTTTCCTTTTGTTATTATAAAGACATTTTACTAACAGTAACTCACTTTTCACTATGACAATTTTAATCTATTGAAAAGAACAAGATTAATGCTTAACTATTTCACAGCTTCATGGATGATCATATTAGGCAGTGTCTGGTGGATTTTTAAAATTATTAAAATCATAAAAGTCGTCTAAATGTGCTAAAATTATTAAATAAAATCTGCATTTTTTCATGTTTTTTCAAGGATTTAATAATAATGTCGAGCAAAGCTCATCCTATGTTAAGATCCTGATAAAAGTTAAACATATTTGTAAATTTATTTAAACTCAAAATGTTTTACTGAATTATTTTTAAAACTAGCTGTGCTACCCATCTAAGATAGGTTGAAATCTAAGTAATCAATGTAAATCTCAGTGTTAATGTTTGCACTGCCCCATCAATTGGAATGTATTTTGTAATGCATGAAGTGTTAAAATGCATTGCGTTTGTCATTCCAACAGATGGTGCATCACAAATATTTGTGTACTAAAATGCATATGCTTATGATGTACCATCTGTTGGAATGACAGAGTCATAGCAACTGGATTGACATATAGATAAACAGACACGTCTTTTTATTAATGTGGATTAAGGTTTTTTTTTGCACATCTTAACCTACTGCAGGTAGTAGCGAAGGAGAGAATGAAGATGAAACCAAGTGTTATTATGAAAAAAGCTGCACATTCCTGTCTATGACAAGTGTAAAATAAACAGAAAACAAACTCATGAAGAGTTGGGGATTTACTTGAACATTAGACAAAATTGCAAGGAAGTCTTAACAGACACAAGTTCAAAACAGAACTGAATTACAGCAGAAGTGTGTTAAGAAGTGTGTCACCTATAGCAAAGCACATTTATAATGCATCACTTTGATTGTATTCTTTTTATCTTTGCCGAAGACAGGAGTTTTCTTTTCTTTGTAAGTATTGGGTTATTGTTTGTTGTAGTCTTTATTTATTATTTGAGCTTCTGTAAAATGCTACAGTTCCCTATTGGGTCAAAGAAAGTGCTATCTAGCAAATAAAGTTCTATTTGTATTGACTCTTTCCCTTTCTAATTCTTATAGAGTAAATGCTTTGTAAGTATATATATTAGATATTATTATAACCCAATTAAATAGCTACATTACATAATTTTTGCAATTTAGATATTTTCCATCCACACATCCATCCATCATCAAATCACCTTAGTCCAATTCTTAATTGCTTGGGCCTGAACTCATCCCTTCAGCATTTTGTACAAGGCAAAAACTAGTCCTAGATTGAGTATTTGTTATGCTTGAAATCTTTCTGGTATTGAATGAAGTTTTAATCCTGTTTGTATTATTTATTTGTTTTTGTATTATGTTTGTATATAAAGTTAGAAGGGGGCATTGATTGCACAGTGGGTAGTGCTCATTGAATGTCCTGGCATTACATCCAAGTCGTTGCCTTTATGGAGTCAGCATTTCTCCCAATGACTAAATTACTTTTTTTTTTTAGAACCCAAATGACATGCAGGTTACTTTAACTGGTAACTCTAATTCGACTGCGGTGTGAGTGATTGTATATGGGTACGTGCCCTGCAATTGATGGGCATCTGCCCGGGTTTATTTCTCACCTTGTACCCAGTGCTACCTGGGTAGGCTTTGGCTCCCTGTAACCTGAAACTGAGCTAAGCAGGTTTGAGAATACATGAATGTATGTATGGCATTGTACACAATTCTACAATAAGGTACAAGTTACATATTTTTAAGTAAAAATTCAATAATTATGATATACGTACCATTCTTAAGACTTTTTTTTTTACTTTTGTTTGAAAAATAAAAGCAGAAAAGTTTATTGTAATATTATTAGGAAATAACTTGGGACTGTGTAAATCTTCTACTTCTTTCGGCTGCTCCCATTAGGGGTTGCCACAGTGGATCATTTTCTTCAATTTGTTTCTGTCCTCTGCATCTTGTTCTGTCACACCCATCACCTGCACGTCCTCTCTCACCACATCCATAAACCTTAGCTTAAGCCTTCCTCTTTTCCTCTTCCCTGGCAGCTCTATCCTTAACATCCTTCTCCCAATATACTCACCATCTCTCCTCTTCTGCACATGTCCAAACCAAAGCAATCTCGCCTCTCTGACTTTGTCTCCCAACTGTCCAACTTGAGCTGACCCTCTAATGTCCTCATTTCTAATCCTGTCCATCCTTGTCACATACAATGCAAATCTTAGCATCTTTAACTCTGCTACCTTCAGCTCTGCTTTCTGGTCAGTTCCACCATCTCCAACCCATATAACATTGCTGGTCTCACTGCCGTTATGTAGACCTTTCCTTTCACTCTTGCTGATATCCGTCTGTCACAAATTACTCCTGACACTCTTCTCCACCCATTCTACCCTGCCTGCACTCTCTTGTTCACCTCTCTTCCACAATCCACATTACTCTGTACTGTTGATTTAGTATTTAAAGTCATCTACCTTCACCAACTCCTTGCATCCTCACCATTCAACTGATCTTCCTCTCACTTCCTCTCATTTACACACATGTATTCTGTCTTGTTTCTACTGACCTTCCTTCCTCTCTTCTCCAGGTCTCCTCAACTTGCTCCCTACTATCGCTCCACATATTGATTTGGCAAAACCATTTATCCAGACTTGGGACAGGCATGAAGAAACACACTGGTTTGTGCATCTCCTGTGGCTGGGTTAACTTGGAACTGTGTAAATGCAGTATGTGAAAGTGTCAATCTTAGAATATTAATGCTGATGTTAAACTCACACAAGTGTCTGCTTAATTTTAATAGAATACCAGTTTCTCATAGTTATTTAGAGTATAGTAGTCTTTTACCCACTAAAATTTAACATGAAATAGAACTTTTTTAGCTATTCCTGCAAAAACAGTGTGTCACTTCTACAGGCACAGACTGATAGTTTAGTTTAGTTTATAAATAGAACATTGGCATAAAGTTTTCTGACCATGCTGAATGTCTCTTTACCGTTTCGATATGAACATTTGAAACTAACACAGGGAGAAAAGAAGCAAAATAAGTAAGCCTCATTCTTTAAACAGCAACTTTTCTTTTCTTTGTAATTGCAGTTTGTTTCTCTATTTTTGTACAAATGTTTTGCTTTGAATTTTATTAAAACCTTTAAAATGAAGTTTCTTGGATTGTGGAACTATTTGAACATGCATCAGACTATTGCCTGAATTGTTCTATGAAGTAAACTAAAAGCTGCAGAACTTTGGTAATTTTGGACAAACACAGCTACAGTGCTTCTTATAACATTAGTTTCAGTAGCTGGCTAGTTTATTTGAAAAATGTTACATTACTTAATGTATTTGGTCTAATATGCGTGTTGCTGCTAATCTTACCTTTACAGTCAGTACAGACTTGTAAAAAATTAAGTCGCCATTTGTGATCATGTTTGTTTCAAAGTATGAGAAATATTATACTGTTTGTGCGTGTGATCAAATTTTTTAACAATAAACTTGAATCCAGTTAATGGCAAAATGCCAACATGCAATAAGAGACTTCCCCAATTTTAATATTAGTAATCAATAGGAAAGGAATTGCATTATACGATTCATTGAAATTAAGGTCCCAGTGGTAAGAATCCTTTCAGTAAAACCTAATTTATAGTCCAGCATGGTGGCTTTAATGACTGGCAGCAAAGTTTCTCCAACAAATTTCATGGGGCATGATCCAAAGATAATAGGTTTTCAGCCCAATGACAATCCAATTACAATGCCAATCAAAATCAAGTTCATGCAGTCTAATTATCAGATTTAGCTGTCAGTTCAAATACAAACACAATACTTTTATTTAAATAAAAATTTAATTTAGAAAAAGGGGTTTTCATCAATGATTTATTAGGAATGAAAGAGCAGACTTACTTTTTCTTTATGTAATGAAATTGACCAGATATTAAAAAAGTAAAATGCGTAGATTTGATATTTCATACTCTCTCCTTTACTTGGGAGAGTAAAGTTTAAAATAATAACAAATAGTGCTTTATACATTTAGAGCAGAAGCTTATGAATTCTCCTATTGATATAGATGACCTCAAAGAGACATTGGAGTTTTAGAAAATACTTTTTATTGCAAGTGCTTTGTGTCATTTGATAAACTAAGCAGATTTTATTTTTTTATTCAGGATTTGACATGCTTTATGTATCTCATATAAACATGAAAACCGAGATGCTACAAATTGGATAATGTCCCTATATATATAATATATATATATATATATATATATATTGTGCTCGGCCGGGACGCCCAGGAGGACCGGAGGAGGGCCTGTACCTCCACCAGACCACAAGGGGGTGTCCGCCCTGGTTACGTTGGTGGTCTCGGGTAGGGGGCATGGAAGCCCAGCCCTGTAGGGTCCCGTGGCCACCACCAGGCGGCGCCCTGCTGCCTGAACAGCCCTGGAGCCCAGCACTTCCGCCACACCAGGAAGTGCTGGGGGGAAGACGACAGGGGACACCCGGATGGCTTCCGGGTGCGCAGCCGGCACTTCCGCCACACAAGGGCGTGTCTGCGGAGGAGTGCCGGGAAGCAGCTGGAGCCCATCCGGGTTCCCATAAAAGGGGCTGCCTCCCAGCAGTCGGGGCGAGAGTCGGGAGGAAGGAAGACAAAGCTGGCGAGAGGACAGGAGGCGGCCAGAAAAGGACGGTGTGGCCTGGACTTTGGGGGATCGGTGCTGGAGGCACTGGGGTAGACTTTTGTAAATATTAGTGTAAATAAACGGTGTGTTGGGTGAAAACAAAGATATAAAATATATCTTTATATAAAATATGTAAAATTAATTTATAATTTCTAAAATACCTTTTTTACCTAAATAGAAAAATAGCAAGGTAGACCAGTCAATGAAGCAGTTAATACATTTTAACTCTTACTTTAAGATGTTCTAAAACATTCAGGTTCTGCCCTTCTTTTCTTTGACAAAAGGCAATGGCATGCGCATATGTTCAGCTCCGACTGATCCTCTGATTGTGTAAAATTCTTTTAAGGTTAGGTTCGGAATTCTCTGGGACTTTTAGTTTTCATCCACATTTAAAAGAAATGTATGTTATGATGATCATTGACTGAAACTTTGTCCTGTGTGAATGTTTGAGGGTATGTCAGTTTGCCTTTACTGGGCTTATACCTTTCCCTGAGTTAGCACCTAGTCTATATTGAATTAAGCTGAAAAACAAATGATGAATGACTGAAAAGCAACATGTTCAATATCCAACACTTTGTCCAAATACAAATTTCACAAAAGCTTTCATATTTAGTTTAAAAATTGCCATGCTTGTAGTATGAATAAATACACTTGAATTCAAATACTATATTAATTATTCTGAATGACAAAATCATAAAACAACCAATTAAATATTTTATGAAATTATAGAAATGTATCATTTTCTCATCTGGTTTTTTGAGTCGTATTAAACAGAAAATATATATGTTGTATAATAAAATTGCAAGTCAGAATGATGCCTTTTTATGTATTTGCAAAATAATATATGTCATGATTTAATTTAGAGCAGCAACTAGATGAGACTGTAATACTAAAATAATGTTGCAATATGTGACCAGTTTCATTATTTTCAGTAGGATTACATTTTATTTTATATGTCTGCAAGTAGCTATATTTCCGTATTAGGTGTATAAAAATAATAAAATGTTAACATTTTAAGCATGCTTTATAAAATGCTTTTTTATCATTTACAGTAACTGATTTACTTTGATGCAAAAATCCTACACATCTTTATTTTCTGAAGGATATTACATATTTATATCAGGAGCTTCACGAATCCCCCAATGCAGAGTAACTCAAATCATTAGATTATCAGTCCTTGCGGTTAAGAAGTCTTAATCAAGTACTTTACTGTTTTAATTTGCATCAGTTCTCAAAGTCATGTTCAGAGAGATACACATTAACAGTCTATGCAGACCAAACTGGACCTTTCCTATACTACTAAAGAGAAATTGTTTTACAAAACTTTTATTTTTGTTGTTTTCTTATTAAAACATACATTGAGAGTATCATTTTTATTTATGACACTTGACAAACTAGTTTTGTCATTTCTTTTACAATCTCTTGACAATCACTCCTACTATGCCCCTTCAGTTGAAACAACTTGTCAATTTTATATACCACATCTTTTCTATGAATTTTTTGTTAGCTAGTTAACTACAGATGCCATTGAGCTTGTGGCCTTTTATGACCGAAATTACACAAATGAAACATATTATACAATTTTAATTTTAACACACAATGTCTATTTAATAAAATGGCAAAAACATTCCATTTTAATTCTGTTAGTAGCACACCAAATTTGATTTTTTTATAGAGCCTATGGTCAGAATCAAGTCTACAAACTGGGAGACAGCCTCATCTCTTTAAAAAAAACACTGAATCTTTATAAATAAAATATATTTTTTAAAAAAAAGACTCTGTTCCACAGTGAAGCTCGTAGCAGCACAAGAGGCACAGTAGGGAATGCCTGCAAAGGTAAGGGAATCCAAGGCAAAGAAGTCCCTAACACAAATCCAGCAAACAAAGTCAAAAAACAGAGCACATGTCAAAAAATCCAGAAACCACAAAAAGCACAATCAAAAGACACAATGAACACTCCCCTATTCCCTAGCGCATTTGAGTAAACTGTGGGAAATCCTCCGTCTTTATAGGGCTGAGGGCAGTCCCGTATATGGGAGCCACCTACAAACCAAAAGGTACATAACAAAGGCTTACGGACAAAATCAGAAACAGATAATAATTGGGTAGGGGGAATGGGGGGCGTCTTAACAGAAATGTAGTAGGTAAGGAGTTTCCTTTCATATATAAGGTATAGTATTTATTTGTGTTATGTATTTATAGTTGGTGGATTGGTGTTGCTTGTAAAATTCTATTTTATTATGGTTATATAGTACAAAGATGAAAGCACTATATCCTTTGAAAGAATTTAATTTGTTAGTTAATCAAAATTGTTTTGCTGTACTTTTTACAAATGTTCTTAATCTATTTCACAGACTATTAAGCAAAATCTGTGAAAGAGGATTTGTTTAAATTTATAGTAATAATAATAATAATACATTGTACTTGTATATGCCTTTCATTACATTCAAGGACACTGTACATAAATAAAATGAAAATAAAAACACAGAAAAATAAATCAGATATAAGGTAAAACTATTATAATAAATTAGAAACAGCACTAAAAAGCCCATTTACAAAACTATGCCCTTAAGTTAAGTTTAAAAGCATTAGTTGTAAATGACTGTTGAATATATTGAGATATGGACCTCCATAACCTAGGAGCTGCAAAACAGTCAGACAGTGACTTATTTTCAGACATATATTCTTGATTCGATGACCACAAATTGTGACACAATGTGTAAAATTGCAACATTATAGAAATATATGTAAATAGAATTGTTGTCGTGGAAAAGAAGCTTATTTGATATGCAGTATTTAACAGGCAAACAGTGCAGAGACTTGAGTGGAAGGAAAAACCATGAAAGCACAGTGACAACATGTAAACATGACACAGATAACAACCCCAGGTTAGATTCATGAGGAATCAGCACCAGTCCATGACAACACATACGAGGGGGTACCCAAAAATAACTAAAATTGGAAAAAAAATGTTTTTATAATTTTTACTTACTGAAACTTTAGTCTTCTTCAAAGTACTCTTCATGTGAATGAATGCACTTGTCCCAACGGTTTTCCTACTGGTGGAAACATTTCTGGAAGCACTGAAGAGGAACGTTGTCCAATGCCTGCAGCAATTTTTCTTTGATTTCTTCCACAGTACAAAAACACTTTCCTTTGAGTTCTTTTTTCATATACTGGAAGAAAAAAAAGTCAAGTGACATTTCCCCTCATTTGAAACGTGAAAACCACTTGTAGACCTGTGTTTTACTTAAAGCTTCCTCTTTAAAAGCAGTTTCAAACATCACTACAGTTTCAGCAGCCGTTTTCTCTAAAAGAAAACAAAATTTAACGCAGACTCAGTGTTCTTTGTGATCACAGGTTTTTCAATTCATTTTCCAATTCTGGTTATTTTTGGGACCCCCTTGTACATGCAAACAGATTTAGTTATTTACAGCTTTTGAGAAATAACTACACAGGCAGTAAGGTTATCAACTTCAATTAATGATAATAATAATTAAATACATTTATATAACATTTTTCTCGCTACTTAAAGATCTTTACATAGACAGAGGGCAACTTCTTCAACTTTCACCAATGTGTGGCACACATCTGGATGATGCTATGGCATCCATTATTACACCAGTACACACCATTATGTTTGCCACACATTAGGTGGGGAAGTGGTGAGAGAGATATTTAGCTGATTAGAGACAGGGTATAATTAGGGGGCCAGAACAGATGAGGTCATGATTGCTTATTTAGCCAGGACATCGGGATAAACCCTACTCCTTTCGAAAGATGCCCACGGATCTTTAATGATCACAGACAGTCAGGATCTCAGTTTTAGGTCTCATGTTGGTGCGTAGACCAAATGTTCGTGCCATGGTAAGAAAATTATTAACAATGTACTCTTGAGAATAAGGTGAAAATAAACACAGGATATATGCAGAGTAATATCCTAATTGAGGTAAAATGACTGCAACTCTCTTTGAAACTTCTCAGCCGGGGAACACGTCGGTCTTGCTGCCTTTTACTTAATCACACTATACACATTCATGTGGACCACCGTGCACCCTTTTTTATAACATCAAAATGACATGACTGTCAAACAAGAAAACATTTTCAGCAAATGAGAACATTTTACAGTCATATGTTAACATCTCATCTGAAGGACGATGCCATATTTACAGCACAGTGTCCCTTTCACTGTATTGGAGGATTAGGATCCACACAGACCACAGGGTATGTGCCCCTTGCAGGCGTTCCCAAGACCTCTTCCAACAGAAACCCCAGCTTTAACTAGATTGTCCCCCACCCAAGTACTGGCTGGGCCTGAACATGATTAGGTTCAGGTGGATGACCTGTGCTGAACTGCAGTTGGTATGGCTGCTGATAGAAAGACATTTCAGTGTTAAAAAAGCAAAACATAAAAAACATTCAAATCTGGCTGGAGTTTTCCTTTGAACTGTAGATATAAATTCACACTGCCTTTCTGCATGCTTCTGTATTTTTGTACAGATAAAAACAAAAGCTGCAGTGTCACACTCAAGGATGGAGAAGTTGGAAAAAATAATAAAATATTAGTTAAATTTACAAGATATAGTATACCAAAACAGCAGTCTTCAAAAAATTAAAAACTTTTAAACGTATTCATGTTTAGGGAGGGTATCTGTTTCATAGAAATATAGTCATGGGAATTTACTACAGCAGACCTTGAAACTACAAAAATAATCACCCCAACCCACCCAGATGCTCCATTTTGCCAGTCCTATTTTCACTTTAGGCACAGTTATTTACTTAGTTTTATTCAATTTTAATTATTCAGATTCAGGTTCCTCAAATTCTAATGAGATTAAGACATTACAAAATTATGATAGGGTTGTTTTTACTCTTCAGTCAAGGTGCATATTTAGCATCTGAAGTGGAATACTTCAGTCATGGAAACCTTGTGTTAATTAATAAGTCTAGCGACTGTTATAGAGAAGACATACAAAATTAAAGAATTTACAAAAAAAAAGTCTTTCTTTTGGATCCTTCAGGGACCATCGACGTGATCAGAAGAGCTCTGGTATTAACTTTAAAGGTTTGATGTTTTTCTAATGTAAGTTATTTCTTCACAACCGTGGTATATATTAATTTGCCAAATGAAATTGGATTCTAAAGGGAAGCATATTTTATAAATTAAAAAAAAAATAACTAGCCTGTTCTTGCTCTTTATAAGAGAGAAGGCTAAATGATATGCTTTAATATTTAATAAAAACAAAAAAAAAACTTTCAAATTTACTGAATACGTCCACTTTGAAGTACCAAATAGTTTGATTTAAAAAAACGTGCCTTTCATGTTCATGAGGCATGCTTGTGACAACAAAAGTAAACTCAAATTATTTAAAACTAGAATTTAATTATTTTTATCACAGTTTCTTAGTCCTATATTCTCGAGGACAAGAATGCATTTCTTTCACCTGTTTATCTGCTCATGAATGGTTTTTATGACAACCTCCACTTTGCCAAACTATATTCTGGTTATTGTCCTTCGCTTCTGTACTTGTTTCTTCAGTAATTATGTTTTGCCACGGCTTGCAACAACAGACAGATGCATGCTCAAATTATATTTCAAAAATGTCACCTACTTTTCGCCTACTACATTCTGTGTTGTTATTTTACATAGCCTGCAGAGTGAGATTCATGCCAAGTGGTAATATGGTAGTAAAGAGCACACCTAAGTGTTTCATTGTACTTTGTACAAATAACAATAAATCTGAAGTGAACTGATTATTTTGCATGATATTTTTATAAAAGTCTTACATTTTCAAGAGCCAAACCACCTGCACTTTATGTGATGTGTCATGCACATGCAAATTTAAAAAAAACTTAAACATGTCAATACTTAAGTTTTCCTCAAATATATTTTACACTTTAGTATTTTGACATAAATTAAACATCCAATTGTACTTTCATGTAATTTCAGTTTCAGTTTGTTAGGGTACACAAGGTGCCATTATCTCTTACAGGTATATGTTAAAGATAAAGTTATTTTAATTGTATTAGGTACTTGTTAAAATATAGCACTAAGATTTCTCATTTACAGTTATATACACAAGAGTGGAGATTTAGCAAAGCAAAATTTATTGGACTGTAGCAAAACATCCTGCTGCATTTTTCCTTTTTTTTTTCCTTCTAAATATAAGAAATACATAAATTTCAAAATGATTAATTGTGCATTTTTCTGCAGAGATAACATCTGTCCTGTCATCACAAAGAATATTAAGCTTAATAAATATATTTATGAGGACTGTGTTGTATAGCCCTAATGCACTCAGCCGTGCTGGATATGATAGCTCAAGACGATGAAAACCCATTGACTTTTTGTAGCAAATTAGTCTACCACCTAATCAGTGAACCCTGCTAAGCTTTTGAATTATGACTGGAACCAGCAGCTCTGTTAAAACACTCAAATGAATTATATCAATTCATAAACTTGCTCATGTCCAGATTTCATTAGCCACACATTAACAACGTTTTATGTTTATTACTGCTCTGACATAATCTATAAATAACTGAAATGCTAATCATAGTGTTCTGCTGGGCATCATCATTTAATCATAAAAAGATACATTATTATAAATGACAATAGATAATAACAAGTCTGGGTCAATGGCCACAAATTAAAAGATCACAATTATATTCTATAATGGTATGTATCTAATACATATGGAGTCAGAGGGGTCCATTTCTAATCACTTGCAAATGTCTCCCCTCTGACACCCTTACACTTCACAGTGACACAATTAAGAAAAATCTGTGAGTAGTAAGGCAGGGTTAATCCCACAACATCAAGGTAAACAGAGAGGAATTGATATTCCAATGAAATTAAACATCAATTGCCAATTGCTACACAATTACCTGTTTATCAGTGTCTAGGATATATATTAGCAACTTAGTTATAAGTATGCTCCTCGTCCTTCATCTTGGCATTGTTTATTATAAATATTGGTCTAAACATTAATAGTTTTTGAGAAATGTACTGGCATTTAATTCATTACAGTGTGCAAGTGCATGATCACGCTCTATCTCTCTCTGCAAAGCCCCTTTTATTAAAGAGGTGGCAATTCAATTTTAAATTTTTGAACTTTACTTTACAAGCTGGTTTCAAACAACTAGTTATTCATATATAGAGTTAAACTGACAATTAAAGAGATTTGGGGAACCTCACAGGCAAACCCTGTATATTTGATGGCAAAAAAAGAAGCAAAGCAAAAACACAACAAGCAAAGACTGTCTTTTCAGATGGTAGTTAGAATTTGACCCGTCCAAACATGGCTTCATTTCCCCTTAAGAGGGTGCCAGATTGGAAGGGGAGGGCCAAGAGACAGGAAACCAGAAGTAGAGTCAGGTAGACTGGCAGTCGCCCAATCTGTAGGAAGGACAGTAGGAGAAGCATTTGGTTACAACTAGATGAGCCCTCAAACTGTGTCACAAACACATGTGTGTGACAATATGTGTGTGTACGGATATATAAAGAGTATGTTTATATATTTGTTTGTTGTGATGGATGGCTGGCTTCATATTCCGGCCCTCATCCCCAGGCCGCCAGGAGGAGCTCTCCCAACAGCATGGATGGGCCCCGAATTCCAGAAGGGCCTCATGGACTATGTAGTTTTTATGCACAGCCCTGCTGGATACTTTGGGGACCACTGGGAGTCACTGTCGGGAGGCCAGTGGACTCATGTATGCCCTATAACCCGGAAGTGCGTCATAATCCCGTGACAGGAAGAAACAACGTGCTTCCGGGGTAAAGATAAGGACTATTTACCCTGACCCGGAAGGAATAAGGACTTGTGGACTGTTGGGGAGGAACACTTCCGGGTCAGGGAGTATAAAGGGCTGTGGGAGCTCCCAGACGGCGAGCTGAGCTGGGTGGTAGGAGGGCAACGCGTCTGGGAGATAGAAGATTGGATTATTGATTGTGATTATTGTTGATTTATGAATATAGTGGAGGAGAGGGTGCTTTGTGCACTGTATTGTTCAAATAAAAATAACATTTGGACTTTTACTTGGTGTTTGAAGTGGTACCTGAGGGTTCAAGGGAGCGTTAGCGTCCCCTACTGCTACAATGTGTATGTATATATTTGTGTGTATATATTTATATGTCTAACAAAACGAGACAACAGATTACATTTTTGGGGCATCTGAGGACCAACCCCATATGATATAAATACAATGTGGGTATTGACACATCAAAAAGAAAAGAAAATGTTGTATTAATGCAAGCCTCCAAAACAGACTATTTAAGATGGCTATGCTTCTGGTATTATTGGCTCCTGGCAGGAAGAGGCGGATCCAGGCAGAGGGCCAAGTGAACACACTGGTTGAAGAGGAAATGTTGGGGCACCAACTGAGTCACGCTACTTAATCTTTTGCCAATAACTTAAACAGGTGCTTGATGGTGCATAGAATATCATTAAAATGTAAAGCAGTAAAGTTAAGCAATTCGGCAGGTTCAGTGCTCAGTAGTCTGCTCCATACTTGGATAAGAAGTCAGTTCTGCGGTCTGCTCTCCTCAGAAGGAGATGACCCATGTTGGGAGCTCTTCTGGTTTATAACGGAGGCACCAGAAGGGTAGCAGTCAGATGCATTTGGGGGAAGTTTCTCCTGGGTATGGGAGAAAAGTGAGATGATTTAGTCTGTGACAGCATCCCCTTGTGTCCTGGAGTGGTACTGCTTACCTCTAATGCGCCCAGAAGGAGAAACCCTAATTTTGCATGTGTGAAAATCTATATGTTTTTTATAAATAATAAAAAGATTTAAAGTAGTAATGCTGTCAATAAATATAAAGGACATTTGCAATACTGTGTGCTGTTTTGGTAACCACGCTGCAAGAAAGACATAGTGGCACTGCAAGAAACTGCACAAAGAAAAGCAACCGAGTGCATCCCATGACTTAAGGACATGTCATACTTGAAGACCTAATCCAGGTCTTCACAATTCTCAAAAGCATTTATAAAGCAGATCCAGCTGAATTCTTTCAACTTAACGGTGAATCACATACTTACGAAAACCAGTGGAAATTAAGAAAAAGTGCATTTAGGACTGAAGGCAGGAAGCATTTCTTTATTTAAAGAGTTGTGGGAATTTGGAATAAACTGCCAAGACATGTAGTTGATTCAGAAACTCTGACAACCTTTAAAAAGCACCTGGATGAGATATTGAGACAGCCGAACTATTAGCTAAACAATCAAGCCTGATGGTCTGAATTGTCTCCTCTTATATGTCAGATGTGGTGCTTTATCTGCCTGTCTTTTCTTGACAAATCTGTAGGGTAGTTGAAAGTAAATAGATTGTGCAATATTTATATAGGTATATTTCTATATTTCTGTGTATATATACAGTATATATTGAGCTAGTTAAATTTCCCATCTTTTTTTAGTAATATACTGTATACAGTACATATTATCATCACACATTCAACATATTTAAGTATAAGTAAAAGAATTTTTTACAGTCTCTTAGCACTATTATAGAAATCTTGCCCTTGTCTTCTGTCTTTAAATTATGAATACTTTAAATAAATAATCCTCCTTATTTATGTTTTTCCATACATCTTTTCTCAGTTTTTTCCTCATGAAGCCTTAAAAGGAAAGTTAGTAATGTCCTTGTAACTGTTTACAGGCTACTCAGGTTCAATACCAGACACCTTCCTTCTGATTTTTAGCCTAATGCTCCGATTTACAATGAGCATGTTTTTAAATCCACAATATGAAATCTTCCATGAAAAAGTTGCTTATTTGATTTACAATGATAAAATGTTCTAAAATGCAGAATATTATCAGAAAGAGAAACTTTCTAAAACTTAATAATAGTAAAAAAATATAAAGATATCTATGTATTTTACAAATGCAAGCAAACTGACAGAAATTACTCAATTCTCAGCTCAACTCTAGTTTTGCTTTGGAAGTCATTCTTTAATTTTTAATTTAATCCCCAATTGTTAATAGGTCTTTCTTTTACTATTCTTCTTTTTCAGCTTAGCATATTGGCAGTTTTCAGATATGGTCTTTTATTCAACACCTGCTGACTTCATTCTAAGATGTCTAATAATGTAGTGCTTGGGGGGAGGAGGTATGTGCCTATTGGGCACCCTTTGTATAGACAGGACTACCCACACTGGAATGGGTAAGTGCTCTGCAGCAAGCAGCATGTTTTCTTTTTTTACATTGCACGTGAATGGCCCTTTTGTGTCCAACACTGCTGTTATCCACCTTAATTCGTGGAAACCTCTTCCTGAGTGCTTTAGATAAATTGATATTATTGGTAATTGGAGTTACAAGAATAATGTTTGGAATTGGGGTGACAATTGCATTGTTAAAATATGTAGTATGTAAACTCAATTTGAGGGCAATTGAGCAAACATAAGGGATGGAAGTGTGGTGGATTTATACATGTGCTGTTCATAGCAGTATGCAGTATGGCTAAGAAAAAATAAATACAAATAAATCATGTATTTATCTGAGTTAAAGCTCTGAGGGTTGCATCTATATTACAACTATTACAACCCTATTTAATTTACATGGAATATTAGGTAGGGTAGCACTATAGTTCATTCTGCTGGCTCACAGAACCAGACCCCCAGGTTCAAACCTGGCTCAGACAAGGACTTTCCAGAGTTTCCATGTTTGTTTCCTCAGGATTCTTTATTTAGGTTAAATGACCCAGATTAAGTGAGTGGGCGTGTGCCACACAGCAGACTTCTACTACAGCCATGGCCAAAAGTTTTGAGAATGACACAAATATTAATTTTCACAAATTCTGCTGCCTCAGTTATGATGGCAATTTGCATATACTCCAGAATGTTAGGAAGAGTGATCTGATGAATTGCAATTAATTGCAAAGTACCTCTTTGCCATGAAAATGAACTTAATCCCCAAAAAATATTTCCACTGCAGTTGTGAAGAAGGCTTCAGGGTATCCAAGAAAGTCCAGCAAGCACAAGGACCGTCTCCTATAGTTGATTTAGCTGCGGGCAGCACCAGTGCAGAGCTTGCTCAGGAATGGCAGCAGGCAGGTGTGAGTGCATCTGCACACAAAGAGAGGCAAAGATTTTTGGAAGATGGCCTGGTATCAAGAAGGGCAGCAAAGAAGCTACTTCTCTCCAAGAAAAACATCAGGGACAGACTAAAATTCTGCAAAAGGTACAGGGATTGGACTTCTGAGGACTGGGATAATGGCATTTTCTCAGATGAATCCCCTTTCCAATTGTTTGGATCATCTGGAAAAATGATTGTCCAGAGAAGAAAAGGTGAATGTTACCATCAGTCCTGTGCCAACAGTAAAGCCTGAGACCATTCATGTGTGGGGTTGCTTCTCTGCCAAGTGGAGTGGGCTCACTCCAAATTTTGCCTAAGAACATAGCTATGAATAAAGATTGGTACCAAAACATCCTCCGAGACCAGCTTCTCCCAACCATCCAAGAACAGTTTGCTGACGAACAATGCCTTTTCTGGAATGATAGAGTCCTAAGGCAAAAATGACAACTAAGTGGCTTGGGGAACAAAACATCAAAATGTTGGGTTCATGGCCAGGAAACTCACCAGACCTTAATCCCATTGAGAACTTGTGGTCAATCCTCAAGAGGCAGGTAGACAAACAAAGACCCACAAATATTAACAAACTCCAAGCATTGATTATGCAAGAATGGGCTGCCATAGTTAGGGTTTGGCCCAGCAGTTGATTGACAGCATGCCAGGGCAAATTGCATAGGTCTTGAAAAAGAAGAGCCAACACTGCAAATATTGGTTCTTTGCAAAAAACCTAATGTAATTGTCAATGAAAGCCTTTGAAACTTATGAAATGCTTGGAATTATACTTCAGTATACTGTAGAAACATCTGACAAAAAGATCTAAAAACACTGAAGCAGCAGACTTTGTGGAAACCAATACTTGTGTCATTCTCAGAACTTTTTGCCACAACTGTATTATACAAGGTTGGTTATTTCCTTGCACACAGTGCCACTGGCATAGACTCTGGCTTTCATTGGCATTAAATCAGAGAAGAGGTATAGAAAATCAATGGATGAAAACCAGGCTCATGAGCAGATTTTCGGGATTTTTAAGTCAGTGCAAAAAATGCAGAGCAAGGCTGACAGTGGAGAAAAATATGTCAAGATCTCTGAAATTCTGAGGGTGCAGGATGGGAATATAGCGCCCATAAGATGAATTTAACCCCTCTGGAAGTTTTCATGTTTTATTGTTATACAACATTCAATCACAGTGGATTTAATTTGGCCTTTTTTGCCACCAATTAACAGAAAAAATACTTTTTAATGTTAAAGTGACAACAGATTTCAATAATTACAATTAAAAAACATTATGATTGAATGCCTAAATATTTACCTCAATTAATGTGACAGACCTGAATCATCAATGGTGCAGCCAGTAGGATTTAGAAGGTGCCAGTCACACTTGTTCAATGGAGAACACTGGTCTTATCTCAGCTGATTATAATATAAATGCACCTGTATGTGGAAAGTCCAACTTGTGAGTCAGTGTGATGGCCTAACCTATACAATGGAGAAAAGTTACCCCAAGTAACTCCATGAAAGGTGATTAAAAAGCACAAGTCAGAGGATCAAGACAAAAAAACATCCAAGTTACAGAATATCCCTTTGAGTCCAGTTAAAAGTTGTTAATAAGAAATACATAGACTATGGCACAGCTGTAGATCTGCCTACAGCAGGCATTCCACAAAAACTGAGTGATTGTGCAAGAGGAAGACTAATAATGCCTTGTGATTCTGGCTCCACAACTTAGAAGAAACAAGTGTGACCTTCAAAAGACCCACAAAAACAGGCTAGCAATCTACTGGCCTGCCCCATTATACAGTGGTGTGAAAAACTATTTGCCCCCTTCCTGATTTCTTATTCTTTTGCATGTTTGTCACACAAAATGTTTCTGATCATCAAACACACTTAACCATTAGTCAAATATAACACAAGTAAACACAAAATGCAGTTTTTAAATGATGGTTTTTATTATTTAGGAGAAAAAATCCAAACCTACATGGCCCTGTGTGAAAAGGTAATTGCCCCCTTGTTAAAAAATAACCTAACTGTGGTGTATCACACCTGAGTTCAATTTCCGTAGCCACCCCCAGGCCTGATTACTGCCACACCTGTTTCAATCAAGAAATCACTTAAATAGGAGCTGCCTGACACAGAGAAGTAGACCAAAAGCACCACAAAAGCTAGACATCATGCCAAGATCCAAAGAAATTCAGGAACAAATGAGAACAGAAGTAATTGAGATCTATCAGTCTGGTAAAGGTTATAAAGCCATTTCTAAAGCTTTGGGACTCCAGTGAACCGCAGTGAGAGCCATTATCCACAAATGGCAAAAACATGGAACAGTGGTGAACCTTCCCAGGAGTGGCCGGCCGACCAAAATTACCCCAAGAGCGCAGAGACGACTCATCTGAGAGGTCACAAAAGACCCCAGGACAACGTCTAAAGAACTGCAGGCCTCACTTGCCTCAATTAGGGTCAGTGTTCACGACTCCACCATAAGAAAGAGACTGCGCAAAAACGGCCTGCATGGCAGATTTCCAAGTCAAAAACCACTGTTAAGCAAAAAGAACATTAGGGCTCATCTCAATTTTGCTAAGAAACATCTCAATGATTGCCAAGACTTTTGGGAAAATACCTTGTGGACTGATGAGACAAAAGTTGAACTTTTTGGGAGGCAAATGTCCCGTTACATCTGGTGTAAAAGGAACACAGCATTTCAGAAAAAGAATATCATAACAACAGTAAAATATGGTGGTGGTAGTGTGATGGTCTGGGGTTGTTTTGCTGCTTCAGGACCTGGAAGGCTTGCTGTGATAGATGGAACCATAAATTCTACTGTCTACCAAAAAATCCTGAAGGAGAATGTCCGGCCATCTGTTCATCAACTCAAGCTGAAGCGATCTTGGGTGCTGCAACAGGACAATGACCCAAAACACACCAGCAAATCCACCTCTGAGTGGCTGAAGAGAAACAAAATGAAGACTTTGGAGTGGCCTAGTCAAAGTCCTGACCTGAATCCAATTGAGATGCTATGGCATGACCTTAAAAAGGCGGTTCATGCTAGAAAACCCTCAAATAAAGCTGAATTACAACAATTCTGCAAACATGAGTGGGCCAAAATTCCTCCAGAGTGCTGTAAAAGACTCATTTCAAGTTATCACAAACGCTTGATTGCAGTTATTGCTGCTAAGGGTGTCTCAACCAGTTATTAGGTTCAGGGGGCAATTACTTTTTCACACAGGGCCATGTAGGTTTGGATTTTTTTTCTCCCTAAGTAATAAAAACCATCATTTAAAAACTGCATTTTGTGTTATATTTGACTAATGGTTAAATGTGTTTGAGAATCAGAAACATTTTGTGTGACAAACATACAAAAGAATAAGAAATCAGGAAGGGGGCAAATCGTTTTTCACACCACTGTAGGTCTCACCTGGACAAACCTGACCCTAGGCAAATGGGAGGCTTTAGGCCTGACTGTGCTCCAAAAATGGGGAGCAGGCTTTTAAAGTTGAGAAATTTTTTAAAATTCTCAAAGCACCTCCTTCACAAGAGGGAGAACCATGGTCAACTCCAGATTGTAAAGAGGCAAGTCTCACAAGATTGTTTATAAAAACTAGGATTTAATAAACAACCGAAAAACATAATAAAAAAACACTCAAGAGGGTGAAAAAAAAGGAGTTTCCAAAAAGGCAATCCAATAACCAGAGATAGATACAGATATAGACTTTCCAAATTTGTAATAAGTATATTTGGGAGACAAGTATTAGCAAAAATTAAAAAGATCTGAAATGAGTTACAGATTTGAAACTAGTTATGGCACAGGTGTAATCTGGTAAAAAGAGTAGAATTTGTGCATTCTCAATACAGTTTGACTGGTGTCCTTTTATTTTTAGTGTTTAATATTAGGATTTAAATTTATCATCATAGAAATGGGAGTATTTTTAGATAATGCTAAGAAAAGAAATATTTACTATTATGTAAAATGTTTATAATCATCGAACAACAATACACATAAAATGTTAACAGTATAATACAAAAGATGCATTGCTTATGTTGACCTCTCATACTAGAGAAGGTGAGATTTTTATGTGTAATGAGGAAACAAAAAAAATTTACTACACCTGCACCAGCATCTTGGAAAGGCCACATTTTCATCTAAAATGATGCCTCTGCTATACCAAGATGTACCTAAAGAGTACAAAGAAAGGAGCTAACTAAAAAGATCCTAACAAGATTTCTGTTTCTGTCAGATTACTTGAGCATGAGAGTTCAGCCTTGTTGCTTAAAAAGTTAAGGTATGATATTAATGCACATCCATGAAAAGAAAATTTACATGGTAGAACTTTAATTTAAAGATTTTTCCACCTAAATATCAAAACATATCTGACAAAAAATCTCTGTGTTAAAAAAGCTACAAATGTTTTTTAAGAAGCATTGTTTTATGGAGTTATCTATTAGTATGAAAATGACAAATTACAGAACAACAATCAGTTCAATTTGTAAGTGATCGATTGTTTGAAAAATGAATGATGAATGAATAAGATGTCATATGCCATATAAATTTCACTCATACACATCTCTTCAATGGATATGTTTTGTTATTTTGTCACTCATCTTTATGTTTTCATGTATTGGAAATTAAGCAAATGATCATTCCCTTCTACTACTGTGCATATGTAGTGTAAACTGTGGAAAGACTGCTCACAGCTATGGTGACTAAAAAGTTATAATCATCTTTAAAATAAAAATAAATTACTGATTAGTTTTGTAGCTTGTGAGTCTTAAAGCAGAGGTACACCTCCTCCTGGAAAGACCACACCTTAATATCAATTCCTCACTCTTTGTCTACAAAGAAGTAAGAGGTATAGAACTCTCTACTGGTCCCATTGCACTGCATTCAAAGGTCCTGGGGCCTCATGCATATCGCCGTGTGTAGAATTCGCACTATAACATGATGTAAGCACAAAAGCGAAAATGTGCTTATGCACAGAAAAATACAGATGCAGGAATCTGTGCGTACTCCAACTTCCACGTTATTCCGCTACATAAATCATGGTCAGCGTGAAAAGTAATGCATGTGCATGCGCCAGCTGTCCCGCCCCAATTCCTCCCAGAATTATGCCTCTTTGAATATGCAAATCAATATAAATAGCCCTTAAGCTCAGCGTTCTGTGAAAAGACAATGGGAAAAGCGCGGAGGAAAATATAAGAATTCCAGCGAATACCAAGTGGAAGCAAAGGAAAAACATACTATTTGTTGGTTTAGACAGTGGTATAATCAACAAAAGGAAGTTGATCGAGCGACATAGTGTGTTGGAGAAACATGAAAGCTCAAGTTCACAGAATCGCACAGTGCCCAAAATAAAAAAGAAGTCAGTCGCCGTGAAAAGGCGAGTTGTAGCCCACCGTCTGAGTGTCATATGAAAGCTTATTAGGGTACAGACAAAAAAAATAGGCACACAGTGAGAAAAAAGCACTAAATGTCAACTTTAATCTCGAAATTTCCACTTTAATCACGTAGTTTTTTTTTGCCATTAAAGTAGAACATCATAAACTTCATCATAAAATCATTTAATTTACTAGTTTCTCAAATCCCATCGTAACTAAAGTAGTATGTTAAATGCTTTGTTTTGTATTTGATCTTCTATGTGCTCTATGTGTGTGAATCACTACATGCTTCCGTTCTTTCTCTTTCTCCGACAGAACACAGAATCCATTACATTAGTGATACAGCTCTCTGAATAATTAAAATACTGAGATGTATATGTGATATCATTTTCATGATGGTTGGAATGAAAGCATGTTATTAAACATGGAAACACGGTGGCATAGTGATTGTTCATGTCTCACACAAGATGCTGCTGCTCCATGCACGACCTTTGATGAAGTAATTTATTGTAGCAGTACTGTCTCTTTCAAACGTACTAACCTCCAATTCCTGTCCTTACTTTTCTTTCTCCAAATACCCAATCGCCACACAGTCAGCTCTGTAATAGACATTAAGCCATCTGTAAGTTACAAAGATGATCCTTCAAAACTTTTAAGGAGCATTGAAATATCTTCATAGTACGTGTTTAATTATTCTATCCGTCTGTCCTTCCAGTGTCGCGTCAGCCTCAGCAAATATACAGCGCAAGGCAGGAACAATAAGTGAACTTGCTAGCGCTGCGGCACCATGTCCTCACATGTTTAATTATTAACAATACAGATTATTTAAATGAAGTTAAAGTTTTATCTGTATAATATAATCAACATATTTTGCTGCATGTCATCTTAAAAAGGATATCGTCATCATATGTAAATACACGCTTTATAAAGTGGCGCAGGTTGTGTAATATTATAACTGTAGTTCAAGTTTACAGTGGGGTAATTGTACTTATAAGTACAAACAGTTCTACAAGGAGCACTTGATTGAGTGCCTTTATAGTTCTTGGGATGAAACTCTTTCTGAACCGCAAGGTCTGTACAGGAAAGGCTTTGAAACGTTTTGCTGTGTGCTGTATGCCGGTAATTCTCTTTCCGATCAGCTGCTGCTGTGATTCCCCACTCAGATACAGTGATATAAATAAGTGTTGCAGTGAGATTGCAGTGAGAGTAATATGGAAAAAGATTATCCGCTGTGGCAACTCCTAATGGGAGTAGCTGAAAGAAGAAGGCGCAGTGAGAGTAACAACACTAAAGTAGCTATGGTATTTAGAATAGTTTTACCATTCTGTGGACCATTATATTGTTACTGGTTAATTACAATCAGATACATTAAACTAATAAATAATATGCGGTTAATTTCAGTGTATTTATAAAGCCGCGTCAGGAAAGGAAAGGATAACCACACAGGAACAGTAGCACTGCTTTGATGCTGGGTGCCGCCAGTCTACAAAACCAAGTGGAGAACTTGCGTACGACAGGGTATGAGGTACCGTAGAAATGTGCGTGGCTTTACGCCAAGTTTAGGTTTTATATATCGTGATTTGAATGTGGAAATGTTCTTACGCAACATTTCTGTGCGTACGCACCGTTTATACATGAGGCCTCTGGTATTTTAGATAGCTTCCAAACATTATCCTTTAATCAGTGAACAAGACCTCACTTATACCAGTTAGTTGATTTCTAGTGCCTATAACCAGAATGGCAAGAAAATTATGGGTGTGCTTTGTCTTAATTGGTCAGCATATTCCCAGAATTCTTTAATGGTGTCACTTTTAGGACAGTTTTATGCATAGTGTATTTCTCCACCAGTGCTTCTATTTTTACATGTTTTGGTCATTTGTTAAATTTCTATCCTTTTATATTTGTTTTTTGGCACTGATGATACAGTTGGGTTACTCAAGTTTGTTCAATGCTATTTTAGAGATGTCAGATTAATTTTGTTGCCAAGTAAGATTTTCAAAGTCCAGAATTTGCAGAATATCAGAGATGGCATCACCTGAAGTAAGTATTTCTCAAGATCAGTCCTTGAATCTCACTGTGGCTGCAGATTTTAGTCCAAACTAGTTTCTTCTTTGAATTGGACTCCTAACTAAGCAAGCTGTTATTCACAGTCTCTATGTTTTATATCAATTCACAAATGTTTAGAATTAGCATGCGTCACACACGTGTGCATGGGAAGCAGCTGAAGGGCTTAGGAAATACTGTTTATACATCTGCCCGGGGGGGGGCGGGGTGCACTGACGCTTTTTCTGAGTTCTCTGCAGGTCTTACCCGGGAAATCCCCCCAGGAGCCGCCATTTCCAGGAAGGACACATCACTTCCGGTTCCGGCCCCAAGAATGAGGTCACTTCCGGTTCCGGCCCCAAGGATGAGGTCACTTCCAGTTCCGGCCCAGAGGACGACATCATTTCCGCCCTCTGTGCTATAAAGCTCACTGCCTTTGCTTAGGCAGGCAGTTCTGTTTTGGACTCTGTTGTGTAAACAACTGTTACAATGCCTCAAAGACTTTTGCAGCCGGGAAACCGTAATAAACGGGTGGCTGCCCCAAACCTTTCCACGTCTCTGGTCTCCACTTATTACAGTGGCGTAGTCGGCAGGATGGTGTCCCCGATGAACCCGGGACACGAACTATCACGGAACCAGGTGGGTGAGTACCGGGGCCGAGTTTCAGGGCGGGGAGTGCGCCAGAGGGTCAGGAAGGACGCGTGCAGGCTCTGCTCCATGAGCATAACCGGTGGGGACCACCCATCTCGTGGAGAACGTAGGGGACCCACAGGCGTGGGCTGGCTTCTGGGGAACACACACGAGTGGCTCAGTATGCTCTCCTTGGCAGGAAAGCCGAGCTGCCCATCGGGACCAAGGTCCCAGTTAACGATGGGTTGTCCCCAGGCCGGCAGGTGAAGGAAATCATAAACTGGGAGTTTAACCCAAGCAAAGGGCTGTCAGAGCAGGCTATGGCTCTCTGGCAACAGGTGGGTGAGTGGCTACGCCATTGAGTTAACCCCTTACAAATAGTGCAGCAAGTGGCCTGTTTTCTGCTGCTAAAAGACTACCCCAGGAATTTGCCCAGCCGCCTGGGGCGAATTCCATCTATGGACGAGCTGCTGCAGCTCTTGCAAACCCAGAGGCCGGCTGTGAAACCTGGGAGGGCAGAACAGCCGCTCTGTGGACTACCCGGAGCTATGTCCCACTAAAGCAGTCCCTTCCACGCATTCCAGAGCTTGTTCAAGTCGCCGGGCCGTCTGGCTTGCGACCTGTCGGGAACAAGGCGGACCGTAGGGGACAATGGCGGGTTGTTTGTGTGCCCTTAGCAATCCCTGGCGGATAAACATACGGGGAGCTTCTTATTAATGGACATAAGATAACAGCGCTGTTCGATTCCGCAGTAACGTGTCTGTCGTTGCTCGCCGCTTTATTCTACCGCAACAGTGGATTAAAAGAAGACCAGTCTAAAATGTATACACGGAGATATCCGCACATACAATACCGCCCGGTGTTACGTATGTCTCGGAGGAACCCTTCGACAGCTTACCGTGGCGGTGCATCCGATCCTCCGCTTCCGTAATCCTCGGGCGAGACTGGTCTGATAGTAACGGCGTAGTTTAGAAAGCATTCCCGAAAACTTATGGCCTCGTTATAGATGACAACGATTCATCTCAAGTTGCTTCCACACCGTAATCAGCCGACAGGGAGTGGGGCGGTAGGCCAAGAGAGTGACGAAGACACTCCCGGACCGTCGCGGCTACTACGCCATCCACTAGCGCCCGCAGCGAGGAGGAATCTCCGCCCTTGAGGTCAGACCGACCCGCTCTCTGAGTTGCACTTTCAGTTTAGAGCGACGCCGCTTCTTTCAAGAGAGAACAGTGGAATGACGACTCTCTGAAACACATAAAGAATGCAGTGGTTCTCGTTAACGCCAACGCACGCATTTGCCCATGCCACAGGGACCTCACTTTGTCGTTGATAATGATTTGTTGTATCGGGTCGCTGAACATGAGGGGAAGGTCCGAAGTTGTTGCTAATCCCGCGGACCTACCGGCGGCAGGTTTGCGAAGTTAGCACACTCCCACCTTCTTGGAGGCCATCTCGCCCGATAAAACATTAGAGCGAATTAAGCTCCGCTTTTCTGGCCGGGATTAATGAGGAGGTTCGCCGCTTTTGCATTTCCTGTCCGGAATGTCAACTGCGGCAAATTCCTAGGAGGACCGTGCTCCTCTGGTTCCCCTTCCCCTTATTGACGTTCCTTTGATAGGATTGGGGTTGACATAGTAGGACCCTAGAACCCTCAGCCCGAGGATATAAATATATACTGCCCTCGTGGATTATGCTACCCGATTCCCTGAAGCCGCCGCTTGCGCCGGCTACCACAAAAATATTGCACGGAACTAGTAGGAGTCTTTTCAGTAGGCATTCCTAGAGAAGTCCTGACGGACCAAGGAACGCCTTTTACCTCGGAAACGCTCAAGGAGACTGCCAAGTTACTGAAAATAAAGCATTTAAAGACCTCGTGTATCATCCTCAAACCGATGGCCTAGTGGAGAGATTTAATCAAACTCTCAAGCAAATGCTACGTAAGGTAGTCAGCAAGGATGGGAGGGATTGGGACCAACTCCTCCCCTTGTCCTCTTTGCATATCGGAAGTTCCTCAGCCTCTACGGGTTCTCTCCATTTGAATTACTGTACGGAAGACAACCCGGGTTTATTGGATATTTTAAAAGAGGGCTGGGAAGGGGAGGCACAGCCCTCCACTAATATTTTGGAATATATCGCCCAATTGCGCGTAGATTTGATGCAATAAGACCGATTCTAAAAGTCATATAGAGGAGGCGCAATCAGCACAGGCCCGCCTTTATGACCGTGGCACGACTCTCCGGAGTTCCAACCGGGGATCGCGTCATGGTATTGGTACCAACTTCTCACTCTAAACTGCTCGCCATTGGCTAGGCCCCTACGAAATTAAGGAAAGGAAGGGATTGGTTGACTATTTGGTGAAACAGCCCAATCGCCGACCAGCTGAGCGAATATATCATGTAAACCTGCTGAAACCGTGGAAGGAGAGGGTCCCGATCCCTCCTCCGACAGCCCTGCTCTCTTCGCTGAAGTAAGTTCCCTTAATTTCGCGAGCAGCTATCCCCAGGCAGAAACAAGAGCTCGAAGCAGCTATCCGCTCTGTCCCAGAGGTGGTAAGTGAAAAACCCGGTCGGACCTCTCTGATTGCGCATGACATATTGACTGACCCGGGGGTGATCGTCCGTGAGCGACCCTACAGACTCCCGGAGGCAAAGAAAGTAGAAGTGGAACTGGAAATCAAGCGAATGCTGGCACTAGGAGTAATCGAGGAAAGTAGTAGTCCCTGGTCCAGTCCCATCGCCTTGATTGCTAAGCCTGACGGCAGTTGGAGGTTTTGCAATGACTTCCGCCGGCTTAACCAAGTTTCCAGATTGATGCTTATCCCATGCCTCGCGTGGATGACCTCCTCGAGACTGGGACCAGCCAAATTCTTGACTACACTTGACATGACAAAGGGGTACTGGCAGGTTCCTTTAACGGAGTCCGCGAAGGAAAAACGCGCTTAGCACTCCTAGCGGACACTGGCAGTATCGTGTCCTTCCATTCGGTTACACGGGCCTGCGACTTTTCAGCGCCTGGTGGACAAAGTGCTCCGCCCCATAACTCGCTCTGTGCTGCCTATCTGGATGACGCGTCATCTATTCCAGCACCTGGAAGGAACACATACAGCAGGTCACAGCAGTATTACGGACACTGGGAGAGGCGGGCTCAATCAACCCCAAGAAATGTTTCTTTGGATTGAGGAAGCCAAATATTTGGGCTACCTAGTGGGCGGGTACTGTGAGGCCACAGTGTTCCAAGTTGCAAGCCATAATGGCCTGGCCCGTCCAAAACCAAGCGGCAAGTCCAATCCTTTCTCGGTTTGGCCGGGTACTACCGCCGGTTTGTGCCTCGCTTCTCCGAGAGAGCAGCGCCCTTGACCGATTTGACAAAGAAAAGAGCTCCTAATACGGTGGTATGGTCTGATAAAGCGGGGGCTGCATTCAGTGACTTAAAAAGGGCTCTGACTTCAGCACCTATCTTGATCTCCCCTAACTTCTCTCTCCTTTTATCCTCCAGACGGACGCCGGACACAGGCTTGGGTGCCGTGTTGAGCCAAAGCGCCGACGGTGTTGAACACCCCGTTATGTACCTGAGCCGGAAACTGTTGGACAGGGAGACCAGGTACGCGGCGGTGGAGAAAGAGGCTCTGGCGATCAAATGGGCGGTAACTCAGCTGCGGTACTACCTCTTGGGTCGCGTGTTCACTCTGGTGACGGATCATGCACCTCTGAAGTGGATGGCCCTTCACAGGAGTCGAATCCACGGGTCACGAGGTGGTTTCTTGACCTGCAGCAGTACAAGTATACGCCGCTCATCGACAGGGGTCTCTTCATGCCAACGCCGATGCCCTCTCCCGGGCCCACGACCTCTCGGTGCAGGTCGCCCGACCCGACGGGTCTGGGCTGAGGGGGGAGTCTTGTCACACACGTGTGCATGGGAAGCAGCTGAAGGGCTTAGGAAATACTGTTTATACATCTGCCCAGGGGCGGGGTGCACTGACGCTCTTTCTGAGTTCTCTGCAGGTCTTACCCGGAAATCCCACCAGGAGCCGCCATTTCCAGGAAGGACACATCACTTCGGTTCCGCCCCAAGAATGAGGTCACTTCGGTTCCGCCCCAAGGATGATGTCACTTCCAGTTCCGGCCCAGAGGACGACATCATTTCCGCCCTCTGTGCTATAAAGCTCACTGCCATTGCTTAGGCAGGCAGTTCTGTTTTGGACTCTGTTGTGTAAACAACTGTTACAATGCCTCAAAGACTTTTGCAGCCGGGAAACCGTAATAAACGGGTGGCTGCCCCAAACCTTTCCACGTCTCTGGTCTCCACTTATTACACATGTTAGATGGATAAGAATTAATTCTTCTTGCTTTTAAATACAGGTGGACCCCTGTTGTAATTAAATTCATGGGACCATTAAAATATTTTGTTACAATGGAAATTTTGTTATAAGGAATATGGGGCAAATACATATACTATTGTGACCATTGATGCCAGTGATTCACCTTCTCTAATGGCCAATGGTGCAATGACAGCTCCCTAGCTGTTGTGCTGTGTCTGATAAACAGTAAACCATGGGCAAAGCAATTGGTTGTCCATTGCAGGATGAGGCTTACCACATAATATGCTTGTCACACAATGTTTAGAACATTTAACACTAGAATTACTAGAGCCTACAAAAAACTCGTAAATCCGTCCCACCTTAAATCACTTCTTAAAATCGTTCACAGCTCTCCACCAGCGTCTTTTGTCATCTAAATGTGCTGATAAAAATCAGGCTGAAAGCAGCCGGCTATTCCATCCCCCCACCGACTTAGAACGTGCACAAACTTCTCCCAGCTCATGCCTTGATTGATTTTCTGGGAGTGAAGTGGAGTTTTAGAGTGGAAATAATAGATCGTTATTTGGAACACACGCATTTCATGTCTGTTCCGTTTCTACAGTAATCTGTGTAAAAACATTGTTAAAACAGAAACGTTTTTTTATATTCAACTAGTAGATGACAAAATGTAGGAATAAACTATATAATGTATGAAGCCTGAAGTATCAAAGAAATACTTTCACAAAAGATACAAATATAACACAACAATTGCGCTTTAATTCAAAAATATAACTGCAGAAACAAAAAGCCGCCTTAACATGATTGACACCCATTTATAATGACTGCCTCTGTGGTGCAATAGAATCAGCTGCTGACTGGGAGTCATAAGGTCGCAAGTTCAATCCTGCACCACTCTGTTTTGAGAAGTAAACTGCTCTTAGTCTTACTATTTTAGAATAAAAACATACATTTGATTTCAGTCTGTAATAGCCAGTGTAATTTATGATACTTGTAAAGGTTAGCTTTGTTTTTTGTTTTTTTTTAGTCAGTTTTATTATCTCAGCCGCGTTCACGAGCCCAAACACACCCCACCCCCGCATCTGACAGTGCTGTTTTCACATAGACGCGCTGTAACAGAGGTAAACTCAGCTCCCTTCTACATCGGAGCAAGAATGCACATACCATTGTTTGCATACTAAAGTGTTAGCAGGCACTTTTCGTGGCATTACACACATTTTTGAGCATGCCCTCTGCACACTACTTGTGACTTTAGGCTTTAGGAAGTAAGTAAATAAATAAAGGTAAATCGTGTCATAAAATGATTTCTTCAAAACTTCGATTGTTATTTATTTGGCATGGACATGCTCAAAAAATACATGTGTAATGCCACAAAAAGTGCATGCAGACACCTTTTTTTTACTTCATTGTTTGTGCCTCACTGTCCAGCTCATCGATGGCATTACTGATGGTGTTGAGTTCAAGAGCTCCCATAAGGCAGATGGGAGCATGGAGCGAACCCGCAATGTCACAGTAACCTGTATGCATACTTTGGTATGATGTAGTACAAACTGATCTTTATATTTTGGAGGCTGCATGCCGGGTCTGTGTAAGGCAGCATTTCTCAGCTGGTGAGACGTAACCTGAGTTGCCACTGGTATGCCACAGGTTGCCATTGTTGGTTCGGAAGTGAGTCGCGATGGGTTGTGATTGGGTGATGGTGGTTCATATAAACTATTAGCAATGCTGCTCAATATGTTTCCTTGTTTCTAAGGGATCTCTTTTCACAAATAACGGCACCTGATTACACTGGCTTCACCAAGGGGGTGGTTTGGAATCGATGCTAGCAGGTTGTCAATAAACTTAAGGAAAAAACTGGGTCACTGGACCATAGAGATTGAGAAGCACTGGTGTAATGAAGTCAGTGTGGGCCAAATGCATCAGAATTAGTGACATGGAATGATGCCAATTAAAACAAACCTTAAAGAGCCCTCCAATAGTCAGAAAACACACAAAACTGTGTGAAATAATAACAGTAATA
This sequence comes from Polypterus senegalus, assembly GCF_016835505.1. Taxonomy (NCBI): domain Eukaryota; kingdom Metazoa; phylum Chordata; class Cladistia; order Polypteriformes; family Polypteridae; genus Polypterus; species Polypterus senegalus. Next base: position 62,152,504 of record NC_053169.1, read on the forward strand.
ACAAAAGATTTATTATTGTGGCTGGTTTTGGCAGTTTCTAGAACATAATTAACCTATTGTTTTCCTATAGCCCTTGCCAGTAAGCACTATTCGGTTTAACTCAGTCAGCTGTAAATCGGCGAATGGCTGTACTTAAAAATGGCAAGACAGACGTTTTCAATAAAATACCCTCTTCATATAAAGTCTAAATTAGTTTTGAAGAGGTCGGTGTCAAAACAGTCTATAATAGAGATCTCTGACATTACTTATTAGAAAAGGTCATTCCTGCACCAAACTGTATTACTGTTTTAATTTTTGACTATCACAGTCATATTGTTTCCTTCATTATTGCATGCACTAATAGCTGACCATTTTCCTCTTTTTAATGACATGTAATGTGTTGTCATTTTTTGTTAACAGAAAAAAAAATGAGGCAGAGAAGAAAAAACAAAAGTATAATGCCAGACTAAACAGCTAGCAGTTCAGTTAGACCGCAGCATAGGTACAGCCCACCTGCTTTTTTAAACCCACACTTCCCTGGTAAAAAAATTCTAACAAAAAAGGATCGGGAGATATTTCATAATTAAAATACATAACTAATGGCAAAACCATCGTAAAACCAGAATCAAAGTTCAAAGGGAATTGGTAGCATTCAATGCCAGCAATAGACTATCTTGCTAGCTCTCTTTTAAATATTGATTTCAAATATGCATCAGTTGCCAGCTTATAAACCATCGTCAGCCTGTTATATCATGTGTTGAGATTTACAGGGATACGTCCCCGTTAAGTAAAAAAACGCATCATGGAAATAAAAACACAACACAATGCCGCCAAATAAGGTGGAGGCAGAACAAATTGAAAATAATTGTTTAAACATCCTGAGCAGTAATAGTAAAAAATAAAACATCAAGAATAGGACAAATGTATGAGAATTTGAAAGAGGGAAGTGAAGCAGTACAAAGTAAGAAGCCTGCTTTGAAGAGAAGTTTGAAAGACCAGTTTTAGCTAAAGATTTTTGTGTTTTTCTTGCATAAGCTGTCACACTACTGCTTATTTTACTTAATCAAATGACAATTTTCTGGGATCTTATATGGAACTGGCTCATATTTCTGACATAAAACTGGCCAAAGATATAAACCACTGAAAATCAATCACTAAGTGGCCAACTCCATATTAGAAATGAAAATTGGCTAATTCTAATTACAGGCTTACCTCTAAGTAAAGCATTTCATTTTAATGTTATTTCCCCTTAATACTTCACGTTTAGTGTCTACATTATGTATTTGCTGTGTGGCTGATTTTTACTGTGACTCCCCTAGATTTTTCTGCATTACAGACATTTACCATATAAATTATTAAGTGTGACTAACTAAAAACTTGACTTGTTTCATTGTAATTGTGATCATTTGCAAGCTTGTTTGGTAAATGCTGCTTAATACAAGTGAATCGTGAAATGTAAAATCAGTCAAATACAGCTTATGGCAGCATTCTTTGATAATGACCAAATGAATAAGCTCTTAAAATTCTTAAAATACTATTTTATGTAATCATTTAAAATAGGAAAATCATTAGATGCAAACAACAGGAAACCAAATCTTGAAAAAAGAAATAAATAAATAACTCTTTTCTTGCAAAATACACAAAGTTAATCTCCCACAATTCCTAATCATTTACTTTTAGATAATATCCTCCTCTCAACCTCTGCCACTGCAGCAACCCACCACTTGCTTTTCATCAATTTGTGCATTGTGTGCCAGGGCAAATAATGACAGAATATCTAACTAAAGAAAGGGTACTTAATCAGCAATCAAGATTCAATTTGTTTTAATTTTAGCAGGTGTTTGCGAGGTACATTGATGGGAGAGATAAAATGTAATGCTTTCATTAGCTCTCTTGTTTTTTTGTGCTTGAACATTTAAGAGCCAGATGTTCTGAGGTGAGGTGATCAGAATATTAAGTCTCCAGAGGTTGGTTTCCATAGCGTCTATTATTCCAATCTTTATCTGTCTGCTAGAACCTATAAGATAATAGGTTAAACTGTGTAATTCCAAGGCTGTATATGCACTGTTTTTCTTCATAAATGTTAAGCCGATATACATTGTATTTCACTGTTATGAATCTGAAATTATAATAATAATTCTATTTCAGTCATTTTACAATTCATTTATGTCAAGATTGCTCTGTTTTTCACAATCAACCACTAAAATACATTTGTGTATAGTATCATTCATTTTTACATTTTTTTTTCATTGCCAAAAGTAAGAATAGTAAAAGAAGAACCTGCCACAATCTAACATACTGTATTGTCTCAGTATAGGGGATGCATACCCACATGGTGCAAGCAGTAAACATTAACTGAATATATTAGGATATGTCTATGTAAATAAATATAACCATTACAAAGTTGGGTTATTAATGACTGACTTTAAAAGCATGCATTTGATTTCCATTCAAAAAGCCTATGGTCCCTTAGTGAACCATGGTAATCATAAATTGCTTACATCTAGGCAGTGGTAAAATAATATGGTAGAAAGCCAAGCTGTGTTTAACTCACTCCAGGCACACAAGCCAATCCTTTAAGAAGCTGACAATGAGCAAAGTGATAAAGCAGGAATATTCAAACACTTGTTGAGATATCTGGGCACAGCATTGCCAACTCAGAATTGCAAAGTCCATTAAGCACAAGTAAATTAAAACATACAACCCATTATACAAGTACAACGTATAATCCGGTGAGATGAAGAAGAATCTTGTCCTGTTTGTTTAGCAAGAGAAATACTTTTCTGTGTTGGATTTACAAGTTGCTTTTATAAACAGTTCTGCACTAGTCTTATTTTCAGGGGTGCTTCCTGAAAATGATCTATCTTAGTGTATAACCAACGAGATAGTGAACTAAATAGATAAAGAATGAGTGAGATTTGTCCTTCATCCAAAATTTAACAAGTGAGTTTAAAGTACTTTTTTGTTGGTCTTCTCCAGAATCCATATCAGAAAAGCACAGGCTGTCAGTAATTGGAATATCAATCCCATGTATTTCAGTTATCATATATACATTATATTGTCACACCATACATGTGCAAATGTAATAAAAATAAAATAAAACATGTGACACCACAAAAAGACCAAACTAATTTAACCTCATACTAGAAAATCTAAAAATAGGCTCAAAACATGATGTGGCTTCGTTGCAAAAAAGAATAATGGTGTGCAACTATAGGAAAAGGAAAAAACACTTCACAAAAGGGGTGTGATAAAGAAAAAATAATGAAAATGTTGTTTTCCATTGCTTGTGGAAGCCAGTGCAGGCACAAGAACCGCATCTATAAAATGCCCAGAATGTGGTCTACAATAGCGCGTGTGCTTTGGTGTGTGGTGTTGTACCTCTCCTCAGCAATATTTGGGGATTTAACAATAAAGTTAGCAGGTATTCACAAAAGGATACCCTCTGTCTCCCAATAACTAGCCACCAGTAAATGCACCTTCCCTTGCTATCTACTCACTCAAGAATTAGACCATATGTAAGCATCATGTGTACTCGCAGGTCACTTGGCCACAATGTCTGCAGAAAGTCCTTGATGGTTGCAGATCACCAGGACATTTAACACAAAGAACCTTTTTCAGCAGGTGTAAACAATGGGATTCAAGAGGATAGGGAGTATGGACAGGGATAAATGTTCCAACCACAGCACCTTCAATGCCAGGTATGCTTGCAATGGCATGAAAACCAGTTTTAGAGTCATGCAAGGCATCTCTCCTACTGGAAGCTGTATGTAGTTGTGTGCATGTAGTAATAGTAACCAGGTCACTGCATGCACAAATGTGAACATACTGTAGCAGTCATGTGTATCACCAACTGTCTGCAGGAATCCACCAGTGGCATAGAAAGGGAGAGTTGCAAAGACCAAGGAGGGTCATTATATCACCCCTGGGCATCTTGTATTTCTCTGTTATTTGTTGATTACTCAGATGGTCCAAAGGTTTCACGTGAACAAAATCACCCCTTTTGTGCTAATTTATATCCTATAATATAATTTTATTGTTATATTACAACACAGAGCGAGATTGGGAGTATGTGCTGATAAGGCATTAATGTACCCACCACACGATGAACCACCTGGATTAGGACCCGAGTGCAGCGGGTGACACCTCAGCACCACACTGGAACATCCTGAGGTTTTTTATGGGAGCTGGAGTGCCAATCCTGCAACCAACGCTCAAGTGTTCCCTGTAAGTTGGAGGGACTGCTTGCAGGGCTGGATGCAGATTAACATCATACCCAGGGTGAAGCAATTGCAGGTTAAGGGTCTTACTCAAGGGCCCAATGAAGTAGAGTCATTTATGATGTTCATGGGATTTGAACCGGCAATCACACAGATCCTTAGCCTCAGATCCACCACTCTGCCCTATATTACATCATAAACCTGTTATTTTTATTATTACTACTATTATTATTATTATATTGTCCAAATAAGATCGCCAGTGTATTTTTTGTGATCATCTTCTAGTGACCTCTGTCTCTCAATGACAAAATCCCAGGCAGAAGTCCAACTAAATTTTCAAACAAGATTACATATTACTACAGCTATGAAGGGTTTTCAGACACACTGTTCAATTAAATAACAATCTTAAGTATGAGATAATGAAGTACTTAGTTTTATGAAGCTTCCAGGAAACACACCCCAGATTAAATGAAATCTGCATGTACTGTAATTTTTTTCTCCCAGATAGGTATGGGATTGAACAACAAATCTTTAAAAGCATGTATGAAAATATAGTCAGGATGCAGTCTATCTGTTTATTACCTGTTTATGTACACTTTTATAGTACAAAGTGACATTTGCATTATGTTATGTTAACTCCCACAGCAATATTCCTTTCCATCCATGTAAAGTTATTAGTTCAGAAAGAATGGAGTGACCACATAAAGTTCTTGCACTCCTGTTATTAAATACTTGATTACCATTTGATCACACACTTCCACCGTCCTGGGAAAACATATGCTGAGTTAGTGAACCAGACAGTGGTTCAGGCCAATATTCCAATCTCAAATCCAGAAGAAACTATATAGTAGTAGTAAACCACTGTTCAACTGAGTGTAATCCAATCTGGAAGAGAATTGACGTCTCCCATTCTGAGGTTGTTGTACCTCCCTGGAAAAACAGGGTGTGCCGTCTAGTACAGCATCTTTTTTTTTTTTTTTGGAAAACAACATGTATAAGCTATTTTACAACATGTGGGTAATCTCAAGGTCAATATCCGATGCCTATCTTGGCTTAAAAAAGTTTAAAGTATTCTGTAAGTTTTTGGGCCTTTCTCCAGTGGTGCCCCATGCCCCTAGATTTCCACTGTAAAATACCAGAACCAGCAAGATATTTTTAAAAATTTATTGAAATCAATTGATCACAACTTCACATGGCAAATGCATATATGCCATGTTTGTGAAGAAATAACATTCATCTTGAATCCTTTAAAAACCCTGACTGTCTGTTGCTCTGTATTACTCATTTTTGTGTAATTGTTATCAATTATTATACAATGCTGTGTACTACCACATAAAACAGTGTTTTCTATACTTCATGCTGATTTGTACACAGCATGTTTATAATTTACAGAAAATGTGCATTTGTAAATGGGTTCTCGTGCTCAGGCAGCACTTTCTTCACATGCCGTTCCACTCAGATGGCAGAAACCAACCATCTAAGCATGTGAAAATGTCTGTTTTCCATAGCAGGTTTGTTCTATTTGTGACCTGCTACATGTGTTTTTACACAAATTTATAGAATTTCTAAAATGAAGCCAATCGGGATTAAAGAGGAGTAGCCATGCAGAGTTAGTAAATGTTAGGTGGTGTTGAGACAAAATGTTACAATTAAGCCTAAGTTTGTGTCTTCTTTATCCTGTCACCCAAGGATAATTTAACTTTTCCTTTTTCAAAATTCACTGCATTGTGCAGAATTTCTGTAGGAGAATGAATTTAGTCTTTTTCTCTTTCTTCGTCCTGTAAAGCACTTTGAGCTACATCGTTTGTATGAAAATGTGCTAAATAAATGAATATTGTTGTTATATTTTATGTAATTTTGTTGGAGAATGAAAACTGAGATGTTTAGAAGTACCCTAATTATTGTTATTGATATAAAGTTAAAGATTAATGTAAAATGCTATTGGCAAAGTTTTTGCTTATTGGGAGAAGTCTGCCATACATTCTATTAAGATATGACCAGGGATGTTCGTGTTTATTCAGAACCCTGCTTGGCCTGTGAAATTGTGTAAGATGATGGGTGCCAGTTATAGTGTTGTCATTTGTGGCGGACGGCTGGAACCCCTGCCTGGATGGGATACCTGGAGAGTGAAAAGACCAGGAGAGGGACAATACCTTTCCTGGGACATGAGAGGGCAGCTGCACTAGTTTGCATCAAGGCCACAATCGGATCAGAGCTGGGAAGCTCAACCCTGTTGGGGCCCGTGGCCACCGCCAGGGAGCATCTGGAGGATTACAGAGTCTTGGACTGCAGCACTTCCACCACACCAGGAAGTGCTGCTGGAACAGGAACCAGGTATACCTGGAGTGCTTCCACACTAGGAAGTGCTGCAGGAAGGTCATCAGGGAACACCTGGAGCACATCACCGTATAAAAGGGGAAACCTCACTCCATTCAGGTTTATTTGCTTTTTTTACCACTTATTATTGTCAGGAAGTGTGTTTTAGTGGTTAAGGCTTTCATCCTTGCAATAGCAAGTTACTTCATCTGCCTGTGTTCCAAATTTAAAAACAAAAGAAATGCATCTGAAATGATGTAAGTCTCTTTTGATAAAGATGTCAGTCAGATAATCTCTATACATATACATCCAACGTCTAACTGTCTGTCTGTTTTTCATGAGAGAACTACTTAACGTATTTAAATTGTTTTTTTTTCTGTAATTTGCTGTTGATTTTGTGACTTCTCTCATCATGCTAAGTATTACAATGGTGGCACTAATGTATTCGCACAAACTTGAGAGACAAGCTGCGGGCTGAGGAGAAGCAGGACCTCAGGAGTGGGGAGCCAAGCGGGTCCCTCCTCACTCAGGAATCAGCCTCTGTTCGAGTCGATCTACCTCTCGCCACATGCTGGAGCGTACCTTGCCTCCACCTAGCTAGAGATACCTGTTTGTACAGCAGACATTATCATCTAAATATACAGTATACTTTGTATATATATATATATATATTGTCACACATGTGCTATTAGGAGGCAGTCAAAGAGCCTAAAGGTGAGTGAAACATTGCGAGATAGAGGGTTGTCACGTGGTACTTACCTGAATCTCTTTTGCCCGACAGAAAACTGGAAGAAAAATAACTCCTCCACTTCCGGATTCCAAAATGGCCGCGACGACGTCACTTCCGGTTCCACCATGATGACGTCACTTCCAGCTCCATCAATTCACATCACCTCCGTCCCATCCTGATGGCGTCACTTCCGGTTCCTGTTTCAAACGTCACTTACTGCCAACCATTTCCTGTCCCATAATCCTTTCCTCTATAAAGTCGCCATTTTTCTCAGGAAGATTGTTCATTGTTTTATTTTTAAGACTTTGAATCGTGTTTTCTTTGATTGTCTGGACGACAATATATGGGGACGGTCCCCAAAACTTTTTCTTTGTTGGAGTATTATTCTTTTCAAAAAGAAACCTTATCACATTGGCGTAGTCGACAAGGATTGTTTTTCGTCGAGTTTAAAAGATGTCGGAAGAACAGGACCTTAATTCTATTTTGAGCACCATCATGACAGATCTGCAAACCCTGAAGCTACAGATGGGTGAAACAAGGACCCAAGTAGCTGAAGCCAACGCTCGTGCTGCTGCTGCTACTGCAAGTGCACGGATGGAGGTCGCTCGGCCACCACCTGTTGCTATAGCAACACTAACTGAGTCAGATGACATTGAAACATACTTTTTGATTTTCGAGCGTACCGCTAAGCAGAACGCATGGCCCGAGGTCGGAATGGGCGTACATACTGGCTCCCTACCTGAAGGGAACGGCGCAGAGAGCCTATTACGATCTAACTGAGGAGCAGGCAGCTGATTATGACGCTCTAAAAAAGGAGGTCTTCAAACGCTACGGCGTATCTCCGGAACAGCAGGCGAGAGAATGGAGGGAGTGGCAGTTTGATCCCGACAGACCCATAAGAACCCAGGGCTTTGAAGCCTGGGGAAAAGTATGTCGCTGGCTACGGCCCGATATTAATAATTCCCACAAAATGGCTGAACTGCTCGCTTGTGAGACTTTTGTGCATGCCCTCCCTGACCATATCGCCCAGCAAGTCCGGAAACATAATTTTGAGGACATGGACTCCTTGATCCAGATCACGGAGCGTCATTGGGTGGCTTGCAAATCAGGGAAATCAGAACGGTTCTCTTGTCGAACCCAACAGGCACGTGGGGCAACTCCTGAGCCCACACGACAAGCTCCCGAGCCTGCCGTCCGTAAGCGGGACAGAGGTGCTAGTCTTCCCCGCTGTTTCAAGTGTGGGGAGATTGGACATCTGTCCCCTAACTGTACCATCGAGCCTATGGATTGCTCATTAGTTAAGGGAGAAAGGTACTGTGCCACTGTGACTAATCCTTTATCTCTTCCATATACAGGTGCAGTTATTATAAATGGCAGGAAGGTAAGAGCAATGTTTGATTCCGGGAGTAACATTTCCATTGTTGCCACCCATTTCGTTTTACCGCAACAGTGGACTAGGATAAAAACTAGTCTAAAATGTATTCATGGGGATATCAGGTAGTATAAAACGGCCAGATGTGTAATATCTGGGAATCATCACCTAACAAGTATGGCCATGGCTGTATTACCGGATCCCCCTTTTCCAGTTATATTGGGTAGAGACTGGAATAATATTACCAGCGGTAATAACGCAACTGTACCTCCGAAACATTTGGGCTTAGTAATGGAGAATACTGCTCCGACTGCCTCCACGCCATGTCCCACAGTAGCACGGACCCATACGGGTACCCAATGTGAAGAAATTGATGTCCCATCGACCTCTGCGGGAACCAGTGCAGTTAACGCAGAAGACGTGGAGACAGAAACCACGCCCCTTAAGGTTGCACAAGACCCTATACAAGATTTAACTGCTCAATTCCTATTAACACCATCATCTTTTAAAAGGGAACAATGGAACGATGATTCCTTAAAAAATATTAGGAATGCAGTAGTATCTACCGAGGGTTATACAACCCTGGATCCCATGCCACCGATGCCGTTCTTTGTATTAAAAAACGAATTATTATAGAGTGGCAGATCACGAGGGAGAAGTGCGAACGTTGTTGTTAATTCCACGCACTTTTCGGCGAAAGGTGTGTGAATTAGCACACGCTCACCTTCTAGGAGCCCATTTAGGCTCCGAAAAAACGTTAGAGAGAATAAAGCTCCGATTCTATTGGCCGGGAATTAACGAGGAGGTCCGGCAATTTTGCGCTTCCTGTCCGGAGTGTCAACTTCGGCAGATTTCTAGAAGGACGCGAGCTCCTCTCGTTCCCCTTCCCCTTATTGATATCCCTTTCGAGCGAGTCGGTATCGATCTCGTAGGACCATTGGAACCCTCGTTAAAAGGTTTTAAATATATTTTGGTGCTAGTAGATTATGCCACTCGCTTTCCGGAAGCTGTTCCTTTGCACTCAGCTAATACAAAAAACATCGCACGGGAATTAGTAGGGATATTCGCTCGTGTTGGGATCCCCAAAGAGGTTTTAACGGACCAAGGGACTCCTTTCACTTCGGAGACGTTCAGGGAAGTAGCCAAATTACTCAGAATAAAACATCTGAAAACGTCTGTCTATCATCCCCAAACTGACGGATTGGTAGAACGTTTTAATCAAACTTTGAAACAGATGTTACGCAAGGTAGTTAACGAGGATGGAAGAAACTGGTATTAGTTGCTTCCTCTCGTTTTGTTTGCCTATCGGGAAGTCCCTCAGACCTCTACTGGTTTCTCTCCCTTTGAATTATTATATGGAAGACAACCCAGAGGACTTTTGGATATGCTAAAAGAAGGATGGGAAGAGGAGGTCCTCCCAACTTCAAATATTCTCGAATATATTGCGCAATTACGCGATAGACTAGAGAAAATCAGACCAATCCTAAAAGAAAATTTGGAAAAGGCACAAGCAGCGCAGTCCCGTTATTATAACCGAAACACCACCATTCGGGAGTTTGTCCCGGGTGATCGTGTGATGGTACTCGTCCCAACTTCTCATTCAAAGTTCTTAGCACATTGGCAAGGCCCTTATGAAATTAAAGAAAGAAAAGGTCTCGATTATTTGGTTAAACAACCTAATCGGCGACCTACTGAACGAGTATATCATATTAATTTGCTGAAACCATGGAAAGACAGGGAACCTGATCCCTCGTCCAATCAGCCTCGTTCTCTGTTTATGTCATGTGCCCATCTCAATTTTGGCCCCACAATTCATATAGCGCTGCCTACCTAGATGATGTGGTCATTTATTCCAGCACGTGGAAGGATCATGTCTGCCAGGTTAAAACAATACTCTCCACGCTAGCGAATGCTGGTCTTCGAATTAATCCAAAGAAATGTTTTTTTGGATTAAAAGAAGCCAAATATTTGGGCTACCTAGTAGGAGGGTGTTGTTAAACCACAATGTTCCAAAATTGATGCCATTCTTAATTGGCCCCGTCCGATGAATAAGCGGCAGGTACAAGCATTTTTGGGATTGGCAGGTTACTATTGTCGTTTTGTACCTCATTTCTCAGAAATTGCTGCGCCCTTATCTAATTTGACAAGGAAAGGAGCACCTTTAAAAGTGGTATGGGATGTTTCAGTTGAGCAGGCATTCGGTGACTTAAAGTTGGCCCTTACTTCAGCACCTGTTTTACGATCTCCTGATTTTTCTATTCCTTTTCTCCTCCAGACCGACGCATCGGCCACAGGCTTGGGTGCCGTGCTGAGCCAATGCGTTGATGGTGCTGAACACCCTGTTATGTACCTGAGCCGGAAACTGCTGGACCGAGAGACCAAGTATGCTGCGGTGGAGCGAGAAGCCTTGGCGATTAAGTGGGCTGTTACGTCTTTAAGGTACTACCTACTGGGGCGGGAGTTTACTCTGGTGACGGATCATGCCGCTTTACAGTGGATGTCCCTTCATCGGGAGTCTAACCCTCGCGTCACTAGGTGGTTTTTGAATCTTCAACCTTATCGTTTCAATGTCATTTATCGTAAAGGTTCCTTGCAGGCCAACGCAGATGCTCTCTCTCGTGTCCACGACCTCTCGGTGCAGATCGCCCGGCCCGAGGGGTCTAGGCTGAGGGGGGGTCATGTCACACATGTGCGATTAGGAGGCAGTCAAAGAACCTAAAGGTGAGTGAAACATTGCGAGATAGAGGGTTGTCACGTGGTACTTACCTGAATCTCTTTTGCCCGACAGAAAACTGGAAGAAAAATAACTCCTCCACTTCCGGATTCCAAAATGGCGCGACGACGTCACTTCGGTTCCACCATGATGACGTCACTTCGCTCCATCAATTCACATCACCTCCGTCCCATCCTGATGACGTCACTTCCGGTTCCTGTTTCAAACGTCACTTACTGCCAACCATTTCCTGTCCCATAATCCTTCCCTCTATAAAGTCGCCATTTTTCTCAGGAAGATTGTTCATTGTTTTATTTTTAAGACTTTGAATCGTGTTTTCTTTGATTGTCTGGACGACCATATATGGGGACGGTCCCCAAAACTTTTTCTTTGTTGGAGTATTATTCTTTTCAAAAAGAAACCTTATCACAATATATATATATATATATATATAGAGAGAGAGAGAGAGAGAGAGAGAGTGCGAATATGTTCATGCTTGAATACTGTATTGCACTTATAAACCTTTAAGATTCCCTCTATTTACATTGAATTCATAACATATTCTGACATTTTTCTGCTCAATTGATTTGTTGTAGATTAATTTTAAATGATTAGATTCACCTGTCAGTCTACACTTAATAACATATAATGACAAAATAAAAACATTTTTTCAGAAAAGTTTACAGACTTATTAAAAATCAAAAACTAAAAATTCTCATTCATGTAACTATTTAAACCCTTAATTCTGTATAGAAGTCACTTTGGCAGCAATTATAGGTGCAAGTCTTTTTCGCTATGTCTTTACAAGCTTTGCACACCTGGATTTGGGAATTTTTCCTGGCTTTTCCTCTCTAGACTGGAAGGGAAACAACTGTAAACTGCCATTTTCAGTTCCCTCCACAGATGTTCTATGGAGCTTAAGTTTAGTCTTTGGCTGGGCCATTCAAGTACAGTGAGAGACTTGTACTAAACCAACTCTAACATTGTCTTGGCTGTATATTTGGGTTATTATGCAGAGGTGAAAGGTGAAATGTTACATTATTCTGGAGCATTTTTATTCAAGGATTTCTCCTTCACTGTATGTATCCTTCCCACAATTCTGAACAGATTCCCTGTCTCTGTCACTGAAAAGCACCCCCACAGCTGCCACCGCCATAATTCATCATAGGGATAGTATTAGGCAGGTGAAAAGCAGTGCCAGGTTATTTCAGACTTAGTGCCAGGTGTTTTGCTCAAAGTGTCCTGCAGGCAGAGTGAATTGTGGTACCTAATATACAAAGGTGTGCACCTTTCTAAATGATGTCCAATCAATTCAGTTTAACACAGGCAAACAGCAAACAGGCTGCACCTGACTAGAATGTGGAGTTCCAAGGCAAATCCATACTTACATGGATGAGACATTTCAGTTTATGATTTTTTTAATAAATTTGTACAGCTTTCTGAAAACATGTTTTCATTTTGACATTATGGGCTATTAAGTGTAGATTGATGGACAAAAATGGCAAATTTATCCATTTAAAATGAAATCTACAACATAATGAAGTGTGCAGAAAGTGAAGGGGTTTAAATATGTTCTGAATTCATCGTATATTAAGACAATTAACAAATTGTGTGCTGCCTGTTATTAAATGAAAAAGAAAAAAAAACATGCTTTAACTTTGGTTGTTGTTGCTTCAAATATTTTATTTAAAAGATTAAAGCTAGTATTTGCCAACTTTTTTTGATATAGTCCAAAAAAACCTGTCTATGTGCCAATTCTGGCTTTAATTGTCAGTTAGTTTTAATAGCAAAATTAATGTTATAATTTTTACCTTTTGTTGTAAAATCAGAATTTCCCTGATTAAAAAATGTTTTCTGTATATGCTGTTCCAAACTCTGTATATGTGCATACAGGAGTTTTATAGAAGATCAGGTGGATGCAAGTCAAAAAATAGTTTATCCATGAATTATGTATTAGAATTCAGGAAATGCATTATCCATTTATATGACCTGTTTTATGCAAAGACGTGATTATCAGCACCTGCTGTATGTTAATGTAATTGGCAATCAGTTTAAGAATGCAAAAGGTTTACTGTAAGTTAATGTTTTGAACAGAGTGATGAAGCCATTAAATGAGTACATGAGCTGGAAAATGATATATCATAACATGAATATCATTGACAGCTACAGTATACATCATTATACTTACTATTTACTTATAAATTTCAAATATGATAATTATTAGTATTTCCATACTCTTTGTTTTCGAAATGGACATTTAAGATTCACGTGGAAACAGCAGCAGTACTATGTTGTTATTCTACAATTTACAATTGTCCTGGCTGTGTCTACAGTAGCTTGTAATGCATTGACATGGGGACTTCTAGCACTAAGTTTGTTTTGTTTTCCTGTAAGATGTTAAATACAGGTTCTGTATTGTCTGTTAATCAGACATTATAATTTTTGCAAAGCCCACAAAGCTATCTTAGCATACAGGTTAGCAGTGCTTCCTAACAGTTGAAAGAGGCTAGGTTCAAATTTGTACCTGGACACTGCCTATGTCGAGTCTGCATGCTCTCCTACTAATTACAGGGGGTTTTCTGTGGGTGTTCCGGTTCACTTGACAATGTTTATTTATATAGCACATTTAAAACAACATAGGAATGCTGTGACCAAAGTCATTCAGTCAGTCATTTTCCAACCCGCTATACCCTAACACAGGGTCACGGGGGACTGCTAGAGCCAATCCCAGCCAACACATGGCGCAATGCAGGAACAAACCTCAGACAGGGTGCCAGCCCACCGCAGGGCAGACACACCCAGCACACACTAGGGACAATTTAGAATCGCCAATGCACCTAACCTGTCTTTGGACTGTGGGAGGAAACCCACACAGACACGTAACATGCAAACTCCATGCAGGGAGGACCTGGGAAGCGAACCAGGCCTCCTTATTGCAAGGAAGCAGCACTACCACCGCGCCACCATGTGGACAAAGTGCTTTATAATAAAAGAAGAAAATAAACATACAATTAACATAAATAATATAAATAGAAATAAAATAAATGAACATGAATAAAATAAATAATAAATGGAAGTAAGATTACATAATCACAATGAGGAAACCATCGGTATTACTGATTACAGGTGAATAGAAATGAGTCTTAAATCTTTTTTTGAACAGTTCAATTGTAGACGACTCCTTTATGCAATAAGGTAAAGAGTTCCACAGGCAAGGAGCAGCAGCTGCAAAAGCCCTGTCCCCCTTAGTTTTACACTTGGTACGAGGGGCAACAAGAGACAACTGACCTCTAGATGGCTGGTGTAAAACACACAGTTCAGATAAATAGGCAGGAGTAAGCCCATGTAATGATTTAAAAACTGAATACAAGATTTTAAAATCAATTTGAAAACTGAAAGGCAGCCAGTGTAAGAAAGCTAATATTGGAGAAACAGAATCAGACTTTCTTGCCCCAACCAGAAAGCGAGCGGCAGCGTTTGCATAATTTAACGTTTGGCAGGTTATGTTCATTTTTGTGTCTGAATTGGCCCTCATAAATGATTATGGGTTGGAATGTGTGGGTGTGTGTGTGGGTGTGTGTGTGGGTGTGTGTGTGTGCAGGAATGTGAGTGCCCCCCTGTGATTTACTGGTGCCCTGTTTACAGCTGACTCGTGCCATGTGCCCAGTATTTCCAGTTATAGTGTGAAATGGATGAATGTCTGATTATCACCACGAATTTCACTAAAGGGTGAGATCATTTAGATTAGTGGCACAAATGTGTCTGCATCTTTAAAATGACTTTAATTAATAATGTTACTGCCCTTAAGAAAGTTCTTGTCAAATTCATATTGGAATAAACAATTTTGCACAGGTTTAATGTAGGGAATGAATAGGCTTTGAACATCATGAACTATATAAAAGCATGAATACACAGTTTGAATACACAATTGGAGTTCTGAAAATCGAAAGCACAACTTATGTGAAGGATTTAGGGGTCATAGTGAACTCTGCACTATCAACTGGCAAACAGTGTTCAGAAGCCATTAAGAAGGCTAACAGAATGTCAGGTTATATAACACAATGTGTGGAGTACAAGTCCAAGGAGGTTATGCTCAAGTTCTACAATGCCATGGTGAGGCCTCATCTGGAGTAATGCGTGCAATTTTAATCTGCAGGTTACAAAAAGGACACAGTAGTGCTAGAAAATGTCCAGAGAAGAGTGACTGGGCTCATTCCAGCATTACAGGTCATGAATTATGAGGAAATATTAAAAGAGCTGAGCATTTTCAGTTTAAACAAAAATATTAATAGAAGACATGAATGAAGTGTTTAAAATTATGAAGGGAATTATAACAGTGGATCAAGACTGTTGTTTGAAATTGAGTTTGTCAAAAACATGGGGATTTAGTTGGAAACTTGTTAAGAGTAAATTTCATACAAACATTAGGAAGTTTTTCTTTACACAAAGAGTCATAAACACGTGGAATAAGCTACCAAGTAGTGTGGTAGATATTAGGTCTTTATTTATTTATTTTAGGTGCTGAGGAGGCAGCATAAAGAAGAAGGATGTCTCACGCCTGGAGAAACTTGTTAGGAAGGCAGGCTCCTTAGTAGGAATGAAGCTGGATAGTTTAATATCTGTATTTAGGGATTTTCAAAACTAGAATTGATGTTATTTAAAAAAAAAACTGTGGATTGGAACAGCAAGCTTTGTTGGGCTGAATGGCTTCTTCTTGTCTAGGTTGTTTTAATTGTCTAATGTTCTAATGGTTGGTGAATTAAATTAGGAGTCCAGCTGCAAGCAGGAATTTGATTCAACTTGATAAACTGTTTACAAACAGTGGTAATCTAGTACCAAGTTTTGGAAACACCATCGTTGGAAAAGGATTTTGATTATGATTTGCTGTGCTGCTAGCCATCTAACTCAAGCTAGAAAATATATAGAAATGATTACTTTGGGATGGGCTATGATCCAAATCACAGGAGATTTGGGTGTCTTCTCCCTGGTTTAGTTGTTTTGTTTCTTAAACATTATTTAACAAGAATGCCAAAAAAAGTAATTTGTGTAAAATAAGTCTAAACTGATATGATGTTAAGTGACTGTGAGAGTCTGTGTGTCTGAAAGTGCCTAACAATATACTGGGATAGGTTGGAAAATGGATATATATGTTTGCATTTATATACTTTATTCCTATAAGATATTTTACAATGTGACTATACTGTATATATTATACCATAATGGCACACTGTAAAAGGGATATCACACGTTTTATGAATCAGTGTAATTTCTGTGTACTTGTTTCATCTCTTTTTTGTCTACAGCTGTCCTGTTTTGAGTTTTTTGAAGTGCTGAATCATATTTTGTACTTATTTCTTAATAGCACTATTTTCAATTATTAAAAAAGTTAATTCCGCCACTGTTTTTTGGGTGTCACCATACTCAGCTGCCATCATCATAATCTGATGTCAGTTTCTACAAAGTGTATCTCTGGTAATGACATGATTAATTAATTAACTATTTAATCAATTAATCATTGAAATTCAGGGATATATCTTAAAGAAACAACCTTTTTATGCATGTTTGTGTATTCCAAATGCTTTAGTATTCCCAATTCCTGGCTTGTTGCTCTTGTTTCCTGACATTGATTGTTTGATTAGTATTTTGGTATGGATGATCGATAGGACAGACCTCTGGTTTCATCTTTACCTTCGGTTAACATTTGCTTTCCCAGTCATCCCCATACCTCAATCAGCCATATTATTATGCCAGACATAATAATATGTTGGTTTAAGGTTTAGTGCTATAAAGGATGTAAAATGAATGAATAGTAAAATGGAAAAAAGCTAAATAAATAAAGAAATAAAAACAACAGAAAGTGTGAAAACTTTGAAAGAAAAAAAAGCCCAACTGGTTCCAAATCCTGGTAATTCCAAAACATAACATGAACATAAAGCTTTCCAAGATTAGATTTTAACAATACTTTGATTTCTCTTTGAGATACAGAATTACACAAGTAATGTAAAACTGCAAGCTCAGAGTAGTAAATTGAAAATCAAATTCCTTTCCTTTCAGAGCTAAAAATACTTGAAGAGAAGGTACTACTAACATATATTGTAATAAGTAGCACAATGAATTACTACTCCCCACTTAAAAGAGGGAAGAATTACTGTAGATATTTATGGGAGAGACTTTGGCATGTTTATTTAATTGAATAACTGATGTAAAGGTACAGTTCAGAATTATTTTTGAACCAATTAATTTGATGGGGGTAAAATGTATTGTGTAAGTGCTGATGTGATAATTAAGAATAATAACAAATGAAAATAATGAGTTATAAATGATCAACAATAAGAGTGCACCAAAGCCAAAGCTGAGTATCATCTTATAACAAATAAGTAAATGTAGATTAAATGTGCAACTGAAAACTTTCAGGATATCAATAGAACACTTAATTGAACATGCCACTGTATATAATATATGACCTTTAAGTCAGATAGTATAACATAATAAATACATTTAAATTCCAATATACAGTAAATAGTGTACAGTTTTCTACATACATTTTTTTCTATACTTTAATAGTTTTATTGAAAGGATAAATGGCATGCATTTTATCGACATATTCACCTAGATGCACTCCACCCAAGAAGAGAAAGGACAAAGCTAAGAGACATTTTTTAATTTAATTTCTAGAAAGCTTTAATGGTACATTTATTCACTGTATTACTTGTGAAGATGGCATATTCATAAGCACTAATATATAGCTTTAGCCACCTGCTGCAAAACCAAAGCAATTAGTATCATTTGATAAATTGTATGCTTAACAAAACAAGTACTTTTATTTAGGTATAGCAGAAAGGAAGAGAGTGCAGCATTGTCTTTATTAGGCTTGCTGTTTCTAAAGCACTCACATGTGGCCTGCCCTCTTCATTCCAATTGCTGTAACTGTGCTTGATGCTATCAGAGGTCAGCCACACCCCCTCCAATTACAAGTAGAGACAAGGACAGGAGCTTATGAAAGGGTAATGATTTGGCATGAAAGAGCTAGATATGAACCATGAACTGCATGCCTTGAAAATTAATACCTTATCAATCATCTAAAGAATTTTTTTCCTTAAAATACACTTAAGTGCCTTGCGTATGTTTATGCCCTTGGTAAGTATAGGAAAATGAGTATGTTGTTAATTTTATAGCTTTCATGTTATGAGAAATGTGCAGATTTACTTTCACCCATAAGTAAAGGAAGTAAAGGAAGATGACCCCACAGCCAGAGGTTAATTTTTAAGCACCTTTTCTGGAGATGAATGGCATTTGACATTTACTGAGCAGTAATTTACTGGTCAGTATGGTTTATAAAACAAGGACCTTTTGCTTATGACATGTAGAAGTGTGTCTTGATTGCTTTCTACTGTATCAATGACAGGTCAGGGAATGCTTGTTTATGTATGCTTTTGATTGTCAGGGAAATGTGTTTAATTCCTCTTATTTTTTAAATCTATATTCACGTTATTAGTGTTTTTTTTTCATTCAATGTTTGTCTCTGCTGTGCGCTTTTAAAGTACTTGACAAAGAACTTCACTAGAAATTTGCATATACTGTAAAGCAAAAGCCAGACCTAACTGTGCAATTGAACAGTTTATTTATATTGAAATATTTTATAAACATTATTCCTCTCTTTACTTTTTGTAGCTCAAGGCCGGCCTTTGTATTTATATGTTATACTACTGTATATTGATAATCTTCAGATAACAATATATTCATTATTGAGCAGAGGAGGCTGGTAAAATAAATGCTTTCTAAGAAAGAATGTAAAAAAGAATGAAGTGAAATAGTTGCAACATAAGCTATTTCATCAACACATTATTCTTTTATATTATCTCTAAAATTGAATTCTTAAATGGCCATTAATTTAACTTTGATTATTGTCTTCTGATTATTGTCTTCCACCCAATGTTTGTGCCAAAGATTTATCATGCTTTATTAATTAAATCTGGAAATGGGAATAATTATTTTTATAACTCCTTATCATCATTTTCTAACAATGAAGTATTGCTAGTGTAAATTGTATTGGTATAGATTGATGCTGGATTTCCGTACATGATGCTTCGGTGTTCTATAAAATAGATCTAACTATAATGTTTATTTAGGATTGAAACAAACTTTCAACATAAGTAGATTTTGCTGCTGCCTCACAGTTAGGAGACCTGGGTTCGCTTCCCGGGTCCTCCCTGCATGGAGTTTGCATGTTCTGCCCGTTTCTGCGTGGGTTTCTTCGGATGCTCCGGTTTCCTCCCACAGTCCAAAGACATGCAGGTTAGGTGCATTGGCGATTCTAAATTGACGCTTGGTGTGTGTGTGTGTGTGTGTGTGTGTGTGTGTGCACACCCTGCGGTGGGCTGGCGCCCTGTCCAGGGTTGTTTTTCCTGCCTTGCGCCCTGTGTTGGCTGGGATTGGCTCCAGCAGACCTCCGTGACCCTGTAGTTAGGATATAGCGAATTGGATAATGGATGGATGGATAATTAATGCTAGTTATTATATACAGTATAAACAAGTGTTTCATAAAAATACTAGTGAAATGTTTATTCAAAACAAAATAGTGTTTGATTTTATAATTGTGATAGAAACTATCAAGAAAATCTTTTAAAGCTCACTGACTTTTCATGATCAGTGATAGTTATAGTGATAGTGTTTATTCATAGTGTCCTATAGTATAGTATATTACAGTATAGTATAGTATACTCATATAATTCTATAGTAATTTTAATGTTTTGCATTTTTATCCTTATTCTTTTTAGTGGTAATATTACAAATAACAAGCTTACTTTTTAAGTACCTTGTTCCATCAAATTTGAACTCTCAAATAAAACAACTAATTGTAAAGTTGCAAGAGGATGTCCTTTTTAACTTCTTTCATTTTCTTGTATGAACTGTGCTTTAATTAATATGACAGTATATGGTGGCAATATAGTTCTTAATTAGAAACATACCTAACTTGTTTCATAATTGTCAGGCATTTTCAATTTAATTAAAAGAATTATTTTTGCAATTAGGGTTAATTTACATATGTTAATTAGTAAAAATAACATTTAGCCTTACTTACAAAAGCAAATTAATTTATTTACCCAGTTTTTGCCTTAGCTCATGCTGCATGAAAAGCTGGAGTGGATTTGTTGTACATTTTAGCTTGCCAATCATAACTATTTATGTGGCTCGCATACCGTTTTGATTTTGTAACAGTTAACTTGCATATGTGTATTTATTATGGAGACAAAATTGCTAATTGTACTTCCTTCTTTTCAATAATGTTCACAGGGTGGAGCAGTGACTAATCTTGATGCCTGTCACTGAATGGAATCTCTACTTGTTTCTTTCTGTTTGGAGTTTATACCATCTCCCAGTGTCCTTATTAATTTTCTCTGGAACATCCAGTTTTTCCAAAATTTCAGTGACATGAACGTGGTGGAATATGTGGTGGGATGGGTCTCAGTGTGCATGTATCTATGGAACATGAGATGCTAACAAGACAATTGGAAAATGAAGAGTTTAAATTTACTTTAATTTTTTTTCACAAAACACAAACATACAATGCAAAAAAATACAATATGTTTATTATATACTATATATACACTGGCCATTTTATTAGGAACACCTTGCTAGTACAGGGCTGGACCTTCTTTTGCCCTCAGAACTGGCGTAATTCTTCATTTACACTATCTCTCTGGTAACTATTTCTCTTCTCTTATAAGTTGTTTTTTTGTGTATGATTGCATTCTAGACTTGCAGTACCTCCTTGCTGGTTAGAAAACATGAACAATACTTCTTTCTATTTCCTGATTTACCATGGTTTCATGAATCGATATGTGCATTGGAGTTGTTAAATTGACCCTAGTGTGTGTTTGGGTGTATATTTTCACCCTGCGATTGCCTTGCACTTGATGCTTGCTGGGACAGGCTCCAGCTTCCTCTGAACTTGTTCAGAATAAATGGGTTTGGAAAATGTACAAATGTTTAATGCACAGCATTGTGAGAATGTGTCTTTCCATTTTTTTCATCTGAGTAGAGTTTTATGGAATTATTAATAGTATTTTAGCAAACCATACATTTTGCACATTCTGAGCATTAGAATAAATAATGGAGATGTATATTATGCAACATGAGTTACACAAGAATTTTTTTCCCTTTTCCATGTATGTTTTTCACTTACTTCATTTGCCATGAAAATTTTTCTTTGCCACTACTACAAATTGCATGTGGTAAATAAAATATTAAAAAATATAATTTTTGGGTGTAGTATTTCTGTACGATGGGTTAAGTGTAATAATCATCTACATGTATAAGATTTTTGGAGTAATGTGTGGTTTTTGGAATGTTAGCTCCCCAACTATGCTACCCCAGTGAAATTATTAAACCTCCATGAAGCCTACATTTTAAATTGCATGAAAAATATTGTATATACAAAATTATATGAATGCAAACAGCCACTTTTGAGTGATTTATGATTTTTTCGTTGGTGCCTAATTACACCACAACTAACCCCCTGTTGTGTCCATTTAGTCACTGATATGGAATGTAACCTTCATTGTAAGTATTGCCAAACATATACAACTTTTCCACATTCATTAACATTAGATGAACTGTCTTGGCATGATAAAACACTTTTAGTTTTGCGCCCCACTCCTCCTCCATTACATCCTTGCTTATTGATGGATGTTATGAAAGTTCTTAAAGTATTGATTTTATGTTTTTTCAAGAGTAATATGCATGTAAAATTTCATGAGCTTTGACTCATGCCATTTTGACATTTTTAATGATGCATTTTTGCCCTCCCATTACAACCAGTCTTCCTACTGAAAATATGTAAATGCCATGTAGCCTGGATTTTAAGGTGGTTCAGCTTTATTATACGTGCAAGATTTCAATTACATTGTCGTTTTACATTAATATGCAATTTTTGGGTTACCCCTCATTAAAACCTCCTTTCCCACTTAAACTTTTTAAAATGCTATATAACTTATTTTAAAGGTGGACCAACATCACTCCACATGCAAAATTTCTTGAAACTCTGTTAAGGAACCTTTGCACAACTGGTGAACAAATAAAGAGACCAACAAACAGACAAGATGCAATCTGAAGGTTTGAAATGAGGTCCTTAGTGTGCAAAATGAATAAATGACATCAAATGAAGCCTGTAGCTGCAAGCTTGCTTCATAGTACAGTTCTGGTACCAGTGTGACACATTTTTAAATTATTTCACCGACCAAATATCTTCGTTTTAAAAGTTTTAGTGAAATTTCAAAGAAAAACAGTTCACCCTAAAAAACAGAGAAAAATTAGATATTAAAGACAAGGTTTTTGATTAATGAAAGTTCTCTTTTGCGCTTACTTATCTTGTTTCATTTCTCTAAATGTGGTCATACAGTCGTACTTTCAAATATTTATATCAAAACAGTTTTATGCCAAACTGGTATTTGTAAACTTGTCTAACAGTCCATTGCTAGCAATAATAAAGCCAGTTAGGAAATAATCTTAACACTCTGTTATACGGATATTGCAAAGGATGTTCTATTTCATTTTAACTTACAGAGTGTAAAGAGTATACCATATTCTAAGTAACTAAGAGAAACTGATCTTCTATTCAAATTAAGCAGACACACTTAAGTAAACTTAACATTAACCTTAACTCTCTAAGATTGGCTCTTATAAAGCCAAACAAATCAAAAGTTAGACAGTGGGTATTACAACTTTATTTGTATATATTAGAATAAATAAGACAAATACCAGCTGAATAAGGCATATACTATATGGTATGGATGAGTGATGAATTGCAAGTTCCAGACAAGGAAACGTTGGGGTACGAAATCAATCGTTTCCATTTACTTCAAGAATCATTAATGAGAATGCAGGCACCCATAGTTGAAAAGGTAACAAAAAGAGACTCAAAATAGCCCCAGTCAGACTCATATTAATTCAGGTTTTGTCACAGGTGCTGTTTCTGCGTCATACTCTGCTCACACAGTAATGCCTCCTTCCACCAACCTCGTGATATATAGCAGGGAAACCAGAAGAAGCAGAGTCAAGTAACCTCAGGGGGCATCATCTAGGTGCTGCTTGAGGAATAGGAGGGGACATGGTTAGTGACAATGCCCTCTCTTAACCCAGGGTGGTACCACCTACCTTAGAGGATCCCTGAGGATGATCCACACATGCACATGCGTGACAATGGGTAACTTTAAACATACTCTAAACAGTCTTGGTTATAAAACATACTAAGGTTTATTTCTGTTAGAGAAACAGTTTTGAGAAAAAGGGAAGAGCTCTCCAAGTACACTATGTTTTTAAAAAATACCACTTTCACACATTCTCACTGTATGAAATGCCCAATGATTATAAGACATCTCAATGAGCCCATCTTTTGTTA
This sequence comes from Polypterus senegalus, assembly GCF_016835505.1. Taxonomy (NCBI): domain Eukaryota; kingdom Metazoa; phylum Chordata; class Cladistia; order Polypteriformes; family Polypteridae; genus Polypterus; species Polypterus senegalus. The sequence goes on from NC_053169.1 coordinate 62,176,234, forward strand.
AGCCTAGCGAAGCTGCTGTTATTTTGTTTTCAGAATATGTATTCAGTATCCATTTCTAGGTTTATTTCTCCCTTATAAGTGTATGTTTTTTAAATAATTAGCATCACTGTTTTATTTTTTATTTTCGTTTGAAGACAGTCAAGGTAGTACTTTTATAATATTTTCTAATTACTTAATCACCACTGTTCTCTTTTTTCTTTGTTCAAATAAGTTTCCACCTCTTCTTCCTCTTTTCTAAAGAAAATATCCCCTCTGAGATCTCTGAAATATCTTGCCAGTTAAGAATATTTTGAAAGGCTCTCAAATACAAAGTTCAACTTTTAATTTGAACTAATCATCAATGACAGGCAATTGTCAAATTTGTGAGGAGCCAGCATAGATACTGGAGGCAAAGTGAGGTTATCACACACATACACGCACACGCACAAAGCCAATTTAGAATTGCAATTTATTCAGCACTGCATTTCTGATATACTGTAAGAAAACCTCTATACCCATAAAAATCTACACAAACACACAGAAGACATGTGAACTCAACACTGACAATGAGGTGTACGGTATTATTTGAACTCAGGATGCTAGATCCATGAGATGCACTGTAGCAATCATAACATATCTTTTTAACACAATAATATAATATATAATACAAGAAACAATTCCACTTATTTATTTATGGGTTTCTTCCCCAGGTACACACATGGAGCGGCCATGTATTGTCAGGCTTGGAGTGGATAGGGTGACTTGGAAATGTGTGCTTCTGCCCATTGTGCTTCATCCTGGCGTTTTTCTGGTGTAACTTTGATGTTTGGAAGTTGTGGTGCTGCAAAGTAACAGATAGGCATGCGGTGGATGTTGGTTGCGGGTGTACTGGGTGCTGTTGAGTGTGGGCAATGTACACACACGTGGTACAATTGGTTGCTCTAGAATATAATCATTAATAACTGACATCATACAGGCCAAAAACTCATTTTGCGCAGTCTTTAAGGTACCTTAGAAAACGTTAGTCATCTTCAGGTGCTCCTCCAACACACTGTCCAGCGACGCCAGAAGATCGACTAAACCCCTGAAAGCACCAGGGTTGCCTAAGGAATCGGTCTCACTGTGGCCACGCAAGGCCAGCTCAAAGACAACACAGAATTTAACACAGTCAATTATTTTGGATAAAATGTGCCTCTTCTTATCCACCTCTTCATTGTGTTACTTCACCCCAAGCGTGTGGCCTTCATGCAGTTGTATAGCAGTGTTAACTCTGCATAAAAATGCTAGCTTGACTGTATTCTTCATGTGCGCCCTTGTACACTGATGTTTATTTTATTCTTTTTAGATAAATGTTTCATATCCCTAACTCCTGAAACAGGTTAATGCTATATCTGTCCCTGCCTTTTTAAAAAGTAAGCATAGCAAGCAAAATGCAGCATTTACTGTACATGAATGAATCCGAATAGCCAAGCCTTTCTGTTGTACCAATTACGGGAACTCTTTTGCACATGCCTGTTGTATGATTTTCATGTGCGGTTGATCTGGGCCAAACTCTTTGATTTGTAGTTGCTCCACCAAAATTCTCCACTCAGATTGGATTTTGGAGATGAGATCCTATTGAATTTGGAAATCCCATATCTTGATTACATATTCTCATCATTGTCAGTAACGGTTTATGTATTTCGGCAAACAACGTCACTCGTCAGGTGTCCCTGTTCCACCAAAGGATTCTGTTTTGAGCGATAAACTAATCGCCCTTTAGGCATCGGATTCAAGAACACTGATTCCCTAAATTTATATTGCTATGTGAATATCTTTTCTCAGCTATTGGCTACACTGCTGCAATGACTGGGCAAGTTGTCTAATGCCACAGTGCTGCAGAAGAGATTTTTAGAGAGAGGGGATGAATATAAAGTGAAATTCCTCCTAACAGAATTAATTATTATTTATATATTACACATTATTGCATATTTAAAACACACACATTCTTAAAATGAGTAATTATTATTTATTTCAAAAATTTATATTTGAAAAACAAAACTCAAAAACACTTTCTAGCATGGAGGGCAATGCCCTAACGCCATCTATTGGCCAGCCACCACTGGTTATCTGCCTTTGTTCTCTATGAAACAAGTAAATATAATAATAAGCTAAAAAAAATTGAGGATGGTATCTTGCACTGTGAGTGGGTTGGCACCCTGCCCAGGATTGGTTCCTGCCTTGTGCCCTGTGTTGGCTGGGATTGGCTCCAGCAGACCCCCGTGACCCTGTATTTGGATTCAGTGGGTTGGAAAATGGATGGATGGATGGTTGGATGGATCTTGCACTGTATTAAGTAACATGAGTAACCTATAGCAATGTAAAAATAGTCCTCTTGGAAACATTGTGCAATTTTACTTTATGTTAGTAGATAGTATGCCATGTCTAGGATATTTATGACATGTCTGTCAGTTTTGCCCAGAGTGACTAAAATCTATTATTATGGCACAGCATAACAGAAACATTAGGGGAACTCAGATACTAGAATTTTTTTTTGCCTTTTAATATTAATTTTCTGTGATTCATATAATCTGACCAAAGTGATTCCACTCTCAGACGTCTGACATACACCCACACTTTGACATTGTTACCCTTTATATAGGGAGTCATCACAAAAACTTCTGATGAGTGTCATTTGTAGATGAGGAACAATACTGATATACATCACAGTTTTAATGAGATATGGTTGAAACATATTCCTTTCAAAAGATTTCTAAAAATTCAAGTTATGTTCAAAATACCTAACTTCAGTTTTATTAAGCACTAAAGGAATTCTCTAATTTCCCTAGTACCAACCATGACAATTCATGCTGGGCATAAGTATTTCATCAACATTTATTAAAACACTCAGTATGAATCTGCTTTTTAATGCACCGTGTTGAATAAAGGTTTTTCTCTGGGTCAGAGAAATTAATGTTTGCAATATTCTGCTGTCAGAACCTTGGCCTTTGTTAAAAGACATTGTACCCTATAACATTCACGTTAAACAGAAAAAGTAATTTTCATAAAAGTAGATATTCCCCCATAATGAATTGATTTAAAATAGCATTTGAATTGAATTAAATAAGAAACACAGAATAAATATACAGTAGTATAAGACTGAAATCTTTGTTTGTTGTTGTGTACATTGTTGTATAAGACTGCATTGTTGCATGTTAAACATATTTAAACTACAGTTTGATTAAATTCTGCCGGAATAAATGTCCTTCTAAAAGACGGGGTATTTATAGAAGTATGCCTAAAACTGTTATGTTCTTAAAATAATAGCTTTTTTTTCTTGTGCTTATTTCAGTGTCCTGTCCATTTGTGCAGAATATTCTTGATTTAGTCAAATTATGTGGATTATTCTTATTTGCACAGGGCAATGTTTCTATCTGTGTTTTATATTTCCCATAAAATAATTTCCTGTGGTTTCCATAAAATTAAAAAAAGTACTTCTCAGTTAATAGTCATTGCATGTACTGGTACACTTGTGAGTCTACTAATAAATAGATATGCAATGAGAATGAAAATCTAGATTCCATAATTATTACCTCGAGTGACTTTAATAACTCCACCTTGGTATTTTAGCTTCCCAAATATAAAGCGCTTGTGAGCTGTTAAGAGAATGGATAACTCTGAAACACTGTCATAGCACTATTTCTAATGCTTATCATGTAATTTCATGAGTCCCTTTATGCAACTCTGACCATGTATTAATATTTCTTGTCCTTTCATAAAAACAACAATTGAAATCACCAAAAACAAGAATAAGAACAGTGCATAAGAGGGCTAGTGAGGCTGTGGAAAAACTACAGGATGGTCTTGATTCTACACTCTGGGAGGTATTCAGAGATTCCTCTGATGATTTAGATGAGTGTATGGACTTTTTACAAAAGCTTTTATCAGGAAATCTGAACTCCAACAATTGTTTGATACAATAACAACAAACCACAATTTTTTTAAGAATCTGAAAAACTGAAGAGAATGCTTATAAGGGTGTAGACAAAAATGTTTACAAAGAGACTTAATATCAACTAACTAACCCACTAAGAATATGAAAAGCAAATATATGGCAGAGGTGGAACGCTGGAATACTTCAAAAGTGACTACTAGTTACAAATGAATGCATCCCAAACCGATTAATCCTTCTCTACCTGAGCAGTTTAACTGTTTTTACTGGAGGGTTGAGGAGTCTCCCTCCTCAACACAGGACATCAAACCATCTGACGTATCTCTCCTACAGTCCAACTGCAACGCTCCTAAACAAATTTCTGAGCATGAAGTCTATTTGCTGTTGTGGAGACAGAAATGTTGTAAAGCTCCTGGTCCAGATAACATCTCTCCAGTCACACTAACACACTGTTCTGAACTGACAGCTTGTGTGTTTACAGAATGTTTTGTTCATTTTGATTTAAGAAATTGGTCAGAAAATTATTTGGTAGCTTCTTTGAGTTGGAAAGGGTTTTTCTATGGTTTCAGCCTTTCCCCTTTTTTGGATAATTATAAATCCTGGTATCAGTTACAGTAAACATGCAGAAGTCTACCACAGAACAGTGTGATTAGTGAATCGAAAATGATTTACCATAAAAATCATCTATCATGTGACAGTTTTGCTTTTAAAAGCACCTTTTTGATGAAAGGGCTTTATGCTTCTGGAAGTTAAAACAGATTTTTTTTGTACTGGTGTTGTAATGTTTTTAAAAAAATTTAAAGCATTATTTATGACAAAATAGTACTGTTATTTTTATTTACTTTTCCACTGCCATTTTGGTTCAGTTTTTACGTCAGCACTAATGTCTTTGGTAGAATGTTGCCCGATTGCTACCATATGACATCTAGAAGTCGTGCCAAGTGATGACATCATCTTCTGGAGAGTTTTTAAGATGGCAGTATGCTACTCCCAGTGTCCAAGTTCAGGGATTCTAAAAACAATCTTTAATGTGTTACACCAAAAAAATCTTCTTAAGGAGGCAATGAGATGTATCTTTTGACAATGTATTTGTTTTGCATGTTGGTCTTGTGGTCTCTTTCTGACTGTTGGCTATAACCTTTTTCTGTATTTTGACCCTTAATTGCCGAATGTTTCCTGGCCTTATTTCTGTATGTTTTCTTCTCTACAAGTAAGAAAGAAGTTAGTAGAGGCTACCTCAACTCTTCCCAAGTAGCAGACAAGGTACAGTCTTAAACTAACAGCTTAATACAATGCGGAAGCTGAAAGCAGCATAGATGAATGTACAATTTGTACCTTCTTACACATGGAATATGGCCACTACTGAATCAATGAAGTTCCATTCTTTTCAATAAAAGTCAAGATCTTGTGATTAAACTGGCTCAAGGAACAGTAATATTGAATGCTGAAAGACATGTACAGTCTCTTGTTCTTGCAATTTGGATTCTCACACCAATTATTGAACCAGAACACAGTAAAAATCACATAAATCCATTAATCTTACAGTGAATCAGTGTAATTGTGTTAGATTGGATTTTGTGATGAAAATTATGTTTCTTATTTCATTTGTAACAAAATAAGAACAAACAGATAAAGAGTTGGACACCAGTCGCTAGGAAAATGATTGTGAAAATTGTAGAAAAAAAACACAGACAACAGGCAAACATTGGCTGAGGCTGAATGAAACACCTTCACAGATGTGAGTCTACTGAATGACTCGTTTTAGGTGGCTCCAGATTTTAAAGGTGTCATAATAGCAAGACGCAGGGCTGTTAGCTGAAGCAAAATTGATATCAAGTATCTTGGCATTGATGGTCTTCTGTCCTGAGGATGGGAAAAGAGAAAGGTATGAGGCTGACAGTCTTACAGTATTTAGTTACAGTATTATAGTTATTATATGAGTCTTGAAACTGTCCCCCTAATCATGCGTATATGACATGCCCCTCAAAACCCCCCAAAACCCAATGAGAGGGAGCATCAGCTTTGGCATGAAGCAACCCTTGTGATGTAGAATGTGGAATTTCGGGGTTCAGCTCTTTGTGAGTGGCCTTCTGCTGAAGAGGGGCATCATCCATAATAATAATAAATCCTGGCGAAGAAGGTAGTACCTTAGCTGTTGAATTGGCCAATTAATTGCCAAAGCTTTCATTTCTACCACCTTATACCTTGTTTCACGGTCCAATAGTTTTTGGCTCAGATTCATTATGGGATGTTCAGCACCATCAACACTTTGTCTCAGCAAAGCCCCCAGGCCTGGAGAATAAAAGGGAGAGAAGTATCAGGTGAGACAAGAAAAGGTACTGAACAAAGGGCTTGTTGTAACTCACTGAATGCAGCAACTGCACGTGGATCTCTGCTAACATATTACATGCATACTATTCCTTCAGATTAATCCACAGTCCATTTTCAGATATTGGGTGCAGGATGGCCTGAACCTGCAACAGTTATTCCTCCCATGTATAGGAATAGATGGTCATATCATCCAGGTAGGGGGCACTATAAGGAGGAGTTTATCTACCAGAGATTGGAAGGTGGCTGGTGCCCCGCGCAAACCAAATGTGCACAATATGGCCAAACTCCTCTGAGGCTGCTAAACATGATCTTCTCCTTGACAGACTCCATTAGAGGAATCTACCAGTAGCTTTTAGTCATATCCATTGTAACCAGGTAATGAGCTGTCCCTAGTTGTTTGAGGAGTTTATCTACTTGCAGCAAGGGAAAGGTAGTAAAATAGGAGATCTTATTAAGCTAATAGATATCGTTGCAATGGTGTCAGCTTTCATCAGGTTGTGGTACTAGAACAATAGACCTACATCAGGGATTAAAATGTTACTCAGTTACTCCTAGGTCTAGGATTCTTTGGATTTCAATCTTTTCTTTTTTGCTTCCAGGAGTCAATTTGAGCCTACCCTGACAACCACCCTTGGTTCCGTAACAATGATGTGCGCAATCAGCTTATTTCACCTAGGCTTTTCATCTGTAAATTTAGGAACTGTCAGAATAATGTGTTTAAGCTCCAGACGTTTCTGTCAAATTGTCACCAAAATTTAATTTTAACATCTTGGAAAAAAGGAACAATTTATCCTGGGGTTAAGGTCAGATTCCCTACCCATCCATGGTTTTAACAAATTGACGTGATCAATTTTTTTGGCTTGTCAGTGAGTTTGGTGAATCTCTGGGATTGTATTCATGGAGAGTGGTGCCACAATTATACACACAAGACAGCTCTGCTGGTGCATACCCCAAATGTTCTTTTAGTAAAGGTCTTATTTTTCCAAATGTATCACATAACTAAGAGATATATTCTAAAATATTAGTGGAAGGGGGAACCTCAGATTTCCAAACTTCTTTAACTGTATCCAAAAGATCAAAGAACTGTCTCCCATAGACTAATTCATATATATTAATTTAGGCTTGGAGACTTCCAAGAGGAGAAGCTGATCCCAGTCTCTTCACTGATTACTTTTTGTATCATTTGTTTGAGTGTCTCGTTAAATTGCTATATCATCAGTTTGAGGATTTTATACTCAGGTCTTAAGATGTTTAATTTTGAACAGTTTGGCAGCTCCCCTAAAGGTGTTCAAGGTGAATGATGTCCCTTGGACTGTGAGGACTTCATTGAGGACACCAACTCGCTTAATGTTCCCATGCAACATTATTAGAATTGGCTTTACTTAAAGGTATTGTCTCTGGGTATTGTGTAGCATAGTCAGCAAGGACCAAAATATATTTATGTCCCAAAGCAGAGGGTTCGAGCAGTCCCACAATATCAACCTAGATTCACTTGAAAGGGATGTATACCCCTTAACATTCGGGGTCATTTTTGCTAAATCGCTTGTAATTCGACCTCTCCAAATTAGAATCATTGCTGTTATTGAACTATCTGGAGTATAAACACATGTTTGGTCTCTTTGTAAAGGTAACATTCTCTAGTTTCACCCTTAGTAGTCAGAATCACTGTAGGTGTGACTGATCAAAAGTTATGCACATTAGAACTCACAAAAAAAACGAATTTTTTTGTTCTCGCCTAAGTTTTTTTATGAAAATAAAGGAAAATAAAGTTGCAGTAGGTAGGTGAGGACAGAAACACACAATGTACCAACAGAATAACTTGTTGACTACTCACATTTCAAATTTGAAAAGAATACCTGTAAAAATGACATTTTACACCAGTTTTTATGTGGGCATGCCCAGGGGGTTTTTAGAGGGACCATTATCCACATTTTGGAACATATGGAAAAAGTGTAATAACTTTTGAATGCTTCAACCCACATATATCAATGAGGGCTCTACTGAAAGCTTACACCTAAAGGAATCTATATCTACATACAGTGTCACTCTATTAGTTATAAAAATAATAAAAACAATAAAAAATACACATTTCTATGTAAAAATAGTCAATACAAGTTATGAGCCAAAATATATTTATATTTTTATTTTTACTTTTTTTTATAAAATGCACACAAACTATATATATTTCTTTTACAAACTTACAACACAGCTCAGCGTTTTTCCATGTGCCACTTGATGGCAGCAATCACTAGCAAGCAGAAAGCACAAGGGCGTGGCACGTCGCTCTCCGCCATTACATGTCCCCTGTGCCGGTTGAATACTTTCGCAACGCGCATACATGCATCTATTATTTAATCAAGCGTTTATTTACGTTTAAACTTCTACTTTTATTCATATTTAAACTGCGAAAAAACTTGGCGAAATCACAATAAACAACCACGCACCAACTCTGCAGACTGGCACAAATGCCACCTTCACGGCTGCGATTGTTTTTTTTACAAGTTAAGCATAGCAAGTCACATATCAAAATGCTCGTCTGCTCATTGGCTGTAAGTTTTGAGTGTCAGTCACAGTGTCCAATCAAACTGGTAGATTCTACCAGAGTTTGAAGCAGACGTCATCATCTAAAGCTTTCTGTGACACTGGTTGGCTATACGAGGTGCCAGTCAACCCCAGACCCGTCGTAATTGGCCAAGTTAGGTGTCGATCTGAAGCTAACACTTCCGAGCATTTATTTACGCTTCTCGGTACTTTAATTCATATTTAAAATGCGAAAAAACGTGGCGAAATCACAATAAACAACCACGAACCAACTCTGCAGATTGGCACAAATGCCACCTTCGCGCCGATTCTATCGGTTTGTTTACAAGTTAGCATAGCAAGTTACATATCAAAATGCTCGTCTGCTCATTGGCTGTAAGTTTTGAGTGTCAGTCACAGTGTCCAATCAAACTGGTAGATTCTACCAGAGTTTGAAGCAGACGTCATCATCTAAAGCTTTCTGTGACACTGGTTGGCTATACGAGGTGCCAGTCAACCCCAGACCCATCGTAAATGGCCAACTTAGGTGTCTTTCGAAAGCTAACACTTCCGTGTTTCATGCGGTAGCATGGTTATCGCCGACAGAAACAAATTACGTCTAATATGAGCAATATAAGTGAAAAAAAATTACTTAGGTGGTCTCAAGTTATGAAGCATTTTCTGGAGTTTTTGTCCCTTTGAGAATATATCGTGTGTTTTGGACCTAAATCGTTTTACTGGATTATATTCGCTGGAGCCTTACGGACACAATGGGATCAATACTGCTTGGAAATATTGATGTTTGACTTGCTGGGGGTCTTCAAAGGTAGGCACAGTCAACTCTTAAAAGTATGTACTTCTCTGTAAAAAAGGCTTTAGTGTCAGTGCTGTGGTTGTTGTGTGTCAAAATGGTTTATATCATCGGAAAGACGAGACTTTGAAGTTTCATTTGATGGGTGGGGTGTCGAGATGCATGGCAGAGGGGCATGCACACATTACTGTAACGTTTTTGAACCGCTGTTATGTCCCGGGACCGGGACGTGTGCGCGTTAAGAATTAAGGTAAGGGGAACAAGAGGTGTGCAGTCCCTCCTAGGACATAACTGACACTCCAGAAAGAGCTACAGAAACAGCAGACTTCCTCATCTATTCCTCGCCAGTAGAATCATTGTTTGATTCTTTCTAGGGTTTTATCAGGACCAACGTGGGCTCCTAAGAGATGGGCGTATGCAAGTTTTCAAACTTGTCATTGGAGGTTTTTTGGTACTAACAGCAATTAACTTATCTCTCCATTATATTTACAAACATGATACTACAGATCATTATCTATACTAATAAAAGGCAAAGCCCTCACTGACTGACTGACTGACTCACTGACTGACTGACTGACTCACTGACTCATCACTAATTCTCCAACTTCCCATGTAGGTAGAAGGCTGAAATTTGGCAGGCTGATTCCTTACAGCTTCCTTACAAAAGTTGGGCAGGTTTCATTTCGAAATTCTATGCATAATGGTCATAACTAGAAGCTATTTTTCTCCATTTACTGTAATGGAGTTGAGCTTGAAAGCCGTAGGGGGCGGAGTTTCATGTGACATCATCACGCCTCTCACGTAATCACGCATTACGTAGGAAACCACAAAGAGCTACAAAAAGCGCTGAAGAAAACATGCATTATATAATTAAGAAGGCAGCGAAACAATTAGAAACGAGCGAGTGACATATAAAACCATATTCAGCGGCTCACGTGAACTGATGCAGTGCGCAGAGAAAAAGCAACAGTTCCAAAGAGTGCTGAACAAAAACCGAATTACACTGCTATGCTCAAATAGACAAACCACACGCCGTGGCGCAATAGTAGAGCCTTCGCCTGTAGCGCCGACGTTCGATTCCCGAGAGGGGATGCACTAAGTATGTACGCGCGCTTCTTGATTCATTTTAGCCTCGCATCCCCTTGGTTTGAGACATATGAAAACATATGCAGAAAGACAGATCATCAATTGAAGCTTCATGAATAATGGATACTTTATTCGCGATCAATGATTGTTTTGGTAAAGCCATACTCAGTGTATTCATTAGATGAACGGTAAAAAAGTAAGAGAGAGGGGAGGGTAACTTACTGAGGCACACAGGCAAAACCACAATAGCATGCGGGCTCGATGTACTGTAGTGCGCTCACATTCGAAAAAATATTTCTTTTCAAGTTCTATTTAGTCCATATGTGTCAAACTCAAGGCCCACGGGCCACATCTGGCCCGGCGTGTAATTATATCATTTTATATACTGTATTATTGTTATTAATGACCCGGGGATATGAAGCGCTGGTAACACAATAAACTACAGATCCCATAATTCAGCGCTTCAGCTGCCTTGCCGAAAACCTACCGCGTTAATCAAGTCTAACATATGATGTTGCCAAAGAGAAAAGGTGATTCTCAACATAGAGCCTTTAAAAACCGATGGGAGGCTGAGTATATATTTACTGACATTGCCTGTAAACCCGTGTGTCTCATTTGTGGAGCTAATGTGGCTGTAATTACAGAATTTTATCTAAGATGGCACTATGAGACAAAACATCAAGATAACCTGAAAGACCTCAATGCAATTCACAAGATACAGAAAGCAGAAGAGTTAAAGAGGAATCTGACACTTCAGCAGACGTTTTTACCCGTGCAAAATCACAAAGTGATTTCAAGTGAAGCTACTTTTATGGGAGACACAAATGCACCAGTACAACTTGCCCCACTTTCCCTGTTGCCAAGTAATGTTGAACCAAGTCGGCACAACGGTGTTCCCAAATATGCACTTTGCTGATAAACTGAGCGCACTGCGCACTGAGTTCACACGGCGCTTTCGTGGCTTTGAAGAACAAAAAAAGAATTTTGAGTTGTTTCGCAACCCATTTGCCGTCGATGTGGAAACTGTACCTGTGCAGATTCAGATGGAGGTGATTGAGCTGCAGTGTAATGGCACACTGAAGGCAAAGTACGATACTGCACGGGCACGCACAGTTTATTCACTCCATTCCTGCACAAATTCTCCAGCTCCGTCTACATGAGGCTCGAATCTTGTGTATGTTTGGTACCACATATCTGTGTGAGAAGCTCTTCTCAGTCATGAAGACTAACAAAACAGCACACAGGAGTCACCTCACTGATGAGCACCTGCAGTCCATCCTGAGAATCTCCACAACACAGAACCTCACACCAAACATAAACGAACTTGTTGCCAAAAAAAGATGCCAGGCGTCCAGCTCTGATAAAATGACATAAGAGCAAAGACAACTGAATGATTTGATTTGTTATTGCTGAAAGGAACACATTTTATTTATATTTCCAGGTTTTGTTATGCACCATGTTCATATTTGAATTTGTATAATTTTGACAGGATATATTTTTATGGAGAGCAAAATCTTTTGGGATATTTAAAATTTAAGTTTTTTTTTATATAAAATTACATAAGAGTAAAGAAATTTGAATGTTTGTTCTTTTAATGTTTACTTTATTTCTAACTTGTATAATTTAGACAGGATATATTTTTATGGAGAGCAAAATATTATGTTATTTAAGGTTTGAGTTGATTTATTCCGGAATAATATTCTGTCGACTAAATAAAAATTCCTTCTATTCAAAATTTAAATAGAACTTGAACAGAAACGATAGTTCATAATATCCATGCAGACTTGCACGTAAGAGCGGGAGTCATCCGTTTTAACAAGCAGCGAATTGCACTGATACGAAATAGCCTGCCCATTTAATTATTTAGGAATGGATAAATAAATTAAGATTTTGTACAAATAATGTTTTTCATTTTTCTTCCTTCATGGATTCTGGCACCCCCAGCAACAGTTGCTCGCACCCCAAAGACTGTATATATGTGTATATATATATATATATGTGTGTGTGTGTGTGTGTGTGTATATGTATATATGTAGATATGTACAGTATGTATATATATGTTTATATATATGTGTGTATATATATATATGTATTTGTGTGTATATGTATATATACAGTATATGTATATATATGTGGATGTATATGTATATATGTATGGATATGTATATATATATGTTTATATGTGTGTGTGTGTATATATATATATGACAGAAACACTCATAACAGTGACAAAACAATTACATTGACAATCATGTTACGTTATTTTCAAAATGTTTCCTTTTCTTTTTCATTACTTCTTTAACACACTGCTTCACCGCTGCGAAGTGCGGGTATTTTGCTAGTTAAAGATAAAATGCAAGTCTGGAAGTGTGGGATATAAGGTAGTTTGACCATCTAAAAGGATGACTGCATTCTTTGCAAATATTAGGAATTGTCATTCCATTGTTTTCTTTTGAAATATACTGGTAGGTGTCTAAACTGGAAATATAGGTTAATTGTGATATCCTCAAGGGCCAGAGTTTCTGGCATCACCTTATTCGAGGTGTTGTTAATAGACATCAAAATTGCCACTATTTCACATTGGGTAGCCATGTCATCTCCTCCTTGATGCTAAGGTTAGATGGTGTGAAGCAGATGGCCTTTGACCATCTATAACCGGGTTCAAGTTTTTAGTGGTGGAAATGTATTATTACTTTTTATTTTAGAATAGTCCTAGCCAAGAATAACCAGATAAGGGGGATTTTTTATATACAGCCACATGTAAAGAATGAGTTACCATTAAATATGGGATTACTCAAGTGGCCAACTTATATAAATGGGTTTCTCAATGAATACAGGTAAGACTGGTCTTAGAATTCTTCCAGTCTCGTCGTAATACATAACAGTGAGCAACAACAGAAATATTGCTGCTGGAATTAATCTGTGCAGTGACTTTAAGCTCATTAACCACCACTACACTAGTGTAAGGCATTGCAAGAGGATTGGCAACTATCATTCTACAATACCTTACTCCTTGTACCCATTAACTGTTCATTGGCTTGTTTAGCATTGGGAAATGTGGCATGATATGCCCTAGTTCTCCACACATATCATCAAGGGGTCGGAGGTGATTTTTCCTGAGGCCAGATGCCCATTTTGATTTCTCATTGGCTGGACTTGGATTTGGACAAATGTCTCCCATGGGGTTTTTGATGCTCTTTAGACTGTTCTGATCTCTCAGTTAGTATCGCTGCTCAGGTTTCTCAATCAGGGTGTCTGTGTTTGTACAAGCTTGCCTTTGGACCTGTTGGGATAGACTTTCTGCGAAGGAGTTTATTAGATAGTCTTAAATGACATGTTCCATGATTTTTTGGCAATGTTTTCACCTGGTTTCAGCCATAATATTATCATAGACCAATATTATCTCAGCAGTGGCTGGCAGCCATTTGTTCAAATATTAAAAGATACAGGATTTTCTTTAGGTCAGATGGGCATCAGTATCTGGAATGGGCTGAATGCTCAATCAACCTGTAGTGCCTCTCAAGCTGCTTGCCAAGTTTCTGCTTCCATAAAGGCTGTCTGCTGGTTTGCCACCTGGACCTGTAGGGTCTGTAGTTGCTCAGACAAAGCAGCAACCACTGTGGTGATGTCCATTAGCTCTGACATTTTCCAGTCTGATTTTGTCGACTGCACAACTGTAACAAAAATGAGACACAAATAGATAAAGAGTTGGGCACTGGATGATGAACCTGTATATTGTTAATTGCCAAACAATTATGAAAATTGAAAAAAATACCCCTAATCACACATGTGTGTCAAAGTTCAAGGTTATTGTTGTGTGTAGACTGATTGTATTTACTTGCCTGTTTCAAGTAAAGCAACATGTGAATGTCATAGAATAAATAGTGTAGCTCCATTTTCCGTAAATTACCAAAATTTAGCAGCTCTAGTATGCAAAATGAGATTCAGCTAAAGCTTGATGTGTCAAAATGATTCCACAGACAAAATATCTTTGTTTTTAAAAGCTTTAGTAAAAGTTCAAAGTAAAACAGTTCACACAAAATAGAGAAAAATTGGTGTAACAAAGAAAAGAAAAGTTCTTGTTTAAGAAAACTTCTTTTTAAAGCGTAAAATTGTTGTTTCTTTTCTTTCAGTTTGCTTAAACGTTATCGTTTCTAAATGTTTCTGAACCATTTCAAAATGTTCAGAAAACTGTATGTTATCCCATTTCTATGCTGTAAGTGGGTCTTTCAGTCGCTGCTAGCACTGGGACCCATTCTAAACAGCAACTGACTCATTTAACACACTGTATCTTAGTTATTGCAAGAAAGTTCTATCTCATATTAAATTGCAGAAGGTAAAAGGCTATACCGTTGTCTATGACTATGAAAGAAAATGATATTCCATTTAAATTAATCAAACACTAATATGAGTTTAACACAAAGCTTTCATTTTCTAAGATTGCCTCTTACAAATAGTTTTGTCAATGAACTGTATCTTTTTCTTTCAGAAATTATTACCAGTTTGTTAAGATATTTTTCAGCTGGATACTACTCAGGGAAGCAGCCTAGGAAAGTCATTAGATAGTTTTATGAACTGTACCACAACTGGAAAATAGACACAAACACTCTGGCAAATAGTAGTGATACCATTCTTCTCACTCCTTTTAGTTAAACAAAAAATACACTCATAAGAGCCCAAACAACAAACAAAAATAACTTGCTTTTCGCTTTAGAAATCTAAGAGTGTCTGCTTTGTATGTGTGGTTGGATCAATACTACAGAGAAAGGAGAAGATACCATTATAGCCAGCGCTCCCTCTCGTCCCAGGTTGGTACTTCTTAGAGCCAGGAAGGTGGTCACCAGTTTAACAAAGTTGAAAAAAAATTCGTCCCCAGATCTAAACTTGCATAGATCATTTGTGAGCGGGTATGAGTTGCTTTGAGTAAAAATTATTTAGAACAACTATGGTGCATATTGTAATTGACAAGGAGCCAGCATTCCAGTTATGTACTTCAGACGCCAGGTTGATTCTATGAACAGATAAGTGAGTTTCTTCTGATGACAAACAGAGAAGCAAATTTACTATTAAGTAGATGAAGATAATAATAATATCAAAATTACAGTTTTGACTTAGTCTGTTTTAAGATTCTGTCACACAGTACAAAACAGAAAACATAAACAACACAAACAAATAAACAAACAATTAGTCTGAATGATAACAACAAAAAATGCAAGTTTTGTTTCTAAAGTCAGTGAAAAAGATACCAAGCACATTTTCAAATCTCTGGAGTTATTTTCCTTAATACTGTTACACAGTGATTTTTGAGCATATTACATTCATCATGGGTTTTAGTAATAGGATTAAATTGGTTCCAGAATGTACGCATTTATATTACAATGTTCTGTTACTACTAATACTGGTATTATTTCATTTGAGTTTTCACTTTCACTGGAGAATATATTTTTACTTGGTTGTGTAAACTTTATGTTAGAATATCATTAAAATATTGGAAAAAGGGACAGGAATTTACATTTCAGACAGGGTTATTTTAATTCTATTTTATTTTCTGAATTTTTCCATTTTTTTAAACCATCTACACTTAATATTTACAATACAACTTCTTAAATACCATTTCTACTTTTGTTTTTCATATTTATTACATAAAGCACATGCAACTGATTAGAACATGTAGCAGATGGGTTACTATGCTGACGTGTTTCCTTTTTGTAAAAACAATATTTCATCTCTGGCTTCAAATTGTTTAAACAATTGATACAAATGAGTTCATAGTGTTAGGAAGGTTTGCAAAGCCTGCTCTTGTATACCTCTGGTAAATGTGGGGGTGTTTTGTGTAGGACAATAAGAGAATAGAATAGAACACCATCTTCATTGTATTAGTAGCCATCCTGTTACTCTTAATTATGACTATTGCAGATGAGGCTTGTTTAGCATTGCACTTCTAGGGAATGCTGAAACCTACTGAACTTATTGCACAAGAGACTTGCATGAACAGAGAGATTTAGGGGGACGTATTGCCAAAGGCAAAGACAAACATCTTTTGATGACATAGGCAAATCAGTCATATTCTAAAGACACATGTGCAAGACAAAAGTAAAGCTGATTTTAAGAAGGTCATATTGACAAACAGCATACATGCAGTCCTTTCCCTTTCAATCTAGGAAGAAGCCGTTCACAAACATTCTTTTTTTTTTTCATTTAACTTCTGCCTTTCTGTGGTTATGTCAAAGATGAAATAGACAATGCCACTAAGCTTCATCCAGATAATTGGTTTTCATCTAAAGACCCTAATTCTCTCTTACAATTTGTTACAATTACCATTCAATTTTCATATGCAAATATGCTTCAATTAAGTAAATTAAATAAATTTAATTCTGGTGTTTGACCCTGAAGGCAAATATTTCTTTTGCACAAAGGCACATACTGCAATTCACATTCTCAGCATTCAATGACATGACCAGTATTTAAAAATTATGTTTTTTGTCATTAATCTTCATTTAAAATATATAGTAATATTTAAAACGTAGTTTTGATGAAATTCTCTTCAAACAATAAGATGATTTTATTTTTTAAACACCCTATTTTGCAGTTAGTCTTCAATTATGTAATACTTTTATGTTCTTCCAATTATTAAATCAAAAATTTACTCCTTCGATTGTTGTAGTTTATAACTTTTAATTTTATATCTTCATTAAATATTTTATCACTGACAACAGATATTCATCCTTACTAAAATAGCTTGAATATATTTTTTATTAAAAATGTGTACACCTAAAACGGTTGTCTAAATAAAATACTATCTATCTATCTATCTATCTATCTATCTATCTATCTATCTATCTATCTATCTATCTATCTTAGTACATGCATCTTAGAACATGCAAAAGTGTGAAAAAAGGCAGAAAACGATATGGTACATAAAAACAAAAAAATGCAGGTTATTAATTAGCACACTTTGGTGTAAACCTATTTATATGAAACTATCAGATAAAAGAAATGCAGGCTGAGAATCCCTAATTTGAAATTCCAACATCTGAAACGCTCCAAAATCCAAAACTGTTTGAGTCCCAACATGGCACCACAAGAAGAAAATTCCATACTAGGGTTCTCTTTTATAAAACTTAAAATATACCTAAAAGTAGATATGCATAACTTATGTGCAGACTCAAAAAGGATTTATTGTTTCAGAGTGGGAGTGGGGAGAGTCTCACTTTAAGATTAGAGCATCACAAAGCAACTACACATGATTAACAATGTGGGGGTGCATCAAGCACTGCTAAGTCAAGAAACAAGTCACTGAGCTTTGACCCAATTAAAGTGACATACTGTAGTAATATCTTTTCAAAAGTGCTAAGAGGCACTGCAGACCACTCCTGTGTTAATGGAATGTCACTGCTCACAGTTATCAAAAGCAGCTTTATTCTCTCTAGGTGCTCTAATTGCAATAAGAGTGTAGTAAATTGCTCCGATTACATTAGGAAAACCAGACACATTGGTGCAAATATCCTCTGTATGCTGGCAAAAGGGATACAGTCTATACATTCATCACTTTTGAGGTTTAATATGTTTGTTATGTCAATGCACATTAAAATAATAGCTTGATATTGTGAATTATTAATCATGTGATTCATCATTTAGCTGTTTTGGCTGAATTTTCAAGGTATCTCATTATGTATATCAAATACTCCAAAATCCTTAAATATCTGAAATCCAAATTAATTCTGGTGCCAAGTATTTCAGATTAGGAGTAGCCAGCCTGTACAGACAGTTTTGTCTTTCTATCACAATCAAGTAAGACCTGATGGCTAAATGACAAATGATAAAGTATATAGTGTTTACTGAAAAATCCAAACTTTGACTAAGCCTGCCTTAAAACAGTTTACTTAGATACTGTCTGCTTTCAGCAATATGTGCTCATCACTGCCCGCAAAATGCATTTTATGTGTACCTTTATTGATATTTTTGGGTAACACAGAATTACATAAATATGATAAGCAATATAATTTGCCTTTTTGATATTTTAATCTATTATTCTTCTCATTCCTCCCATTTGGGAATATAAGTACACACAGAATTTGTATAAAACCTGAGGTTGCTTGATTGGTTGAATAGAAGGGCAGTATATGAGATAAGCTACCATATCCAGTTGAATTTACTACTGCAAATATTGGTCATTTCAATGAAGTACAAGGCACACAATTTCATTTTAAAAATGCCACCTATACTGATGACATATTTACCATAAATTTTAAAGCTCAGGGTTTTGGCTACAATGGTGAATTGCTTATTGACATTGCTATACACAGTAGATGTACTGTATATATGTCAGCATTGTACCCTAACCTGATTTGTTTTTCTTCAGTTATATTCTTGAATAAAACTGCACTTGTTTTTTTATACTTGTACTTTTTGTGAACGTGTTTATTTGATATTTGGACTTCAGTCTTCACACATTATACACTTCATGTCAAAATGTTGTCATTAGTACTATAATATGAAAAAGGTTTCTGTTTTAGCTGTGTGTTCAGCTTATCTTGCCATCCAATACTTACACAGATAATTTCAGACACGGAACACACATGAAATGCATGTGTTCCAAATAACAATATATTATTTACCCTATACAACTCCAGGCAACTCACACCCAGATAAACAAGACTTGAGCTGGAAGAACATTCTGCCTGAGTTGAGCTGCGGCAGTGGGGTGGACGGGATAGCAGCTTGCTTGCTATTTGTACTGATCAACACATTTGCAAAACAAAAGACACTAATAGAGAGGTGCGAAGGAATTTAAAGTGGCCCAGGATTATGACTTTTTTCATGGGCTTCAGGGATTCTAGTGCTAAGTGTTGGGACTCCACCACCTGCATTTAAGAGTATCAGGACGTGCTCCACAACTGAGAATGCAAGATTATATGTGGCATTATAGTACCCCTCCTCTGTGCTCTTGGAGTTTGGGAAAGGCATAAAGGTGCCAACGACTGAGCAGATAGCTACTGTCACATGGAACACATAATGTCATGATTGCTATTACAGTGAACATTACAGGCCATATGAAAAAATGAGGGCTCAGCTAATTACCTTAGCAACAAGCCATTCACCATGAACAACTCCATCACATCTGCCAAAGCTATTTTGCCTCAAAATAAACAAATCTTTGGCTGACCCCGGCAACTGAGACACAACATTTCCCAGTGACATCATGACTTATACCTTAATAGAGTGTAACTGCTTAATGTTAACAAAAGCACTTTCATTCTAGCTGGGTGCTCTTATTGCAATATGAATACAGTAAATGGCTCCAGTGCTGCAAACGTTCTATGCTAGCAAAAACATGTTATGTTTTAAATATTTGCACCACACCATATGAAAACTGGATGTAGTGCATCTTTGGTTGGTTAATGGCTTCAATCAAAGCAAGCATAATAGAATGAAGTTTAGCTGAGATATTCCTGACCTACAAATCCAATTCCTTGAGAAGTAACAAGAAGTAGTCGATGTAAACTGATGAAAAACCCAAAATGTTCTTCAGTGCTAATATGTAGCACTTGTCCTCTGAAAAAGGAACTAAAATACAGTCTGTAAATTACATTCATAATTTATGAGGTGTAATATGTTTTGCCGCTTCATTGCACATTTTACGAACAGCTTAGTGATATGAATTATTATACATGTGAGTTGTAATTTAGCTGGTTTGGCTGCATTTCCCTGTTTGATCAAGGATATCATCATTTACCAGTTTCTGTAAAATGTTATGTACACATCTGTCAGTGTTGCTGTAAATATACTGTTGTGCTTGAAAGTTTGGAAACCCTTTAGAATTTTCAATATGTCTGCATAAATATGACCTAAAACATCTTCAGATGTTCACTCAAGTCCTAAAAGTAGTTAAAAAGAAACCAGTTAAACAAATGAGACAAAAATTGTATACTTGGTAATTTATTTACTGAGGAAAATGATTGAATATTACATATCTGTGAGTGGCAAAAGTATGTGAACCTCTAGGATTAGCAGTTAGTTTGAAGGTGAAATTAGAGTCAGGTGTTTTCATTCAATAGGATTACAATCAGATGTGAGTGGGCACCCTGTGTTATTAAAAGAACAGTGATCTATCAAAGTCTGCTCTTCACAACACATGTTTTTGGAAGTGTATCATGGCACGAACAAAGGAGATTTCTGAGGACCTCAGAAAAAGAGTTGTTGATGCTGGAAAAGGTTACAAAACCATCTCTAAAGAGTTTGGACTCCACCAATCCACAGTCAGACAGATTGTGTATAAATGGAGGAAATTCAAGACCATTGTTACCCTCCCCAGGAGTAGTTAACCAACAAAGATCACTCCAAGAGCAAGGTGTGTAATAGTCGGCGAGGTCACAAAGGACCCCAGAGTAACTTCTAAGCAACTGAAGGCCTCTCTCACATTGGCTAATGTTCATGTTCATGAGTCCACCATCAGAAGAACACTGAACAACAATGGTGTGCATGGCAGGGTTGCAAGGAGAACTGCTCTCCAAAAAAAACATTGCTGCTTGTCTGCAGTTTGCTAAAGATCACATGGACAAACCAGAAGGCTATTGGAAGAATGTTTTGTGGACGGATGAGACAAAAATAGAACTTTTTGGTTTAAATGAAAAGCGTTATGTTTGGAGAAAGGAAAACACTGCATTCCAGCATAAGAACCTTATCCCATCTGTAAAACATGGTGGTGGTAGTATCATGGTTTGGGCCTGTTTTGCTGCCTCTGGGCCAGGAAGGCTTGCCTTCATTGATGGAGCAATGAATTCTGAATTATATCAGAGAATTCTAAAGGAAAATGACAGGACATCTGTCCATGAACTGAATCTCAAGAGAAGGTGGGTCATTCAGCAAGACAACGACCCTAAGCACACAAGTTGTTCTACCAAAGAATCGTTAAAGAAGAATAAAGTTAATGTTTTGGAATGGCCAAGTCAAAGTCCTGACCTTAATCCAATCGAAATGTTGTGGAAGGACCTGAAGCGAGCAGTTAATGTGAGGAAACCCACCCACGTCCCAGAGTTGAAGCTGTTCTGTACGGAGGAATGGGCTAAAATTCCTCCAAGCCAGTGTGCAAGAATGATCAAAAGTTACCAGAAACGTTTAGTTGCAGTTATTGCTGCAAAGGGGTGTCACACCAGGTACTGAGAGCAGAGGTTCACATACTTTTGCCACTCACAAATATGTAATATTCAATCATTTTCCTTAATAAATAAATTACCAATTATAATATTTTTGTCTCATTTGTTTAACTGGTTTCACTTTATCTACTTTTAGGACTTGAGTGAAAATCTGATGATGTTTTAGGTCATATATATGCAGAAATATAGAAAATTCTAAAGGGTTCACCAACTTTCAAGCACCACTGTATGTATGTTCCTTCATCAAGTTTATTCTATAAATCCTGATGTTTGCGTGGGAAGATGCATACGTATGTTTCATACCTGTTTTAGCCACTGCAAAAATAATTTCTAATGACAAACAAACATTTCTCTCTATTTAAAAAAAAATCCTAGAGAGAAACAGTAGGGCGACGATACATGATCTTCATGTTAAGATTATGGAAGACACTTAAAAGACCTGCGAGACTAGAGAGATGGGCCACAGAGCATCTCGCTGGGACCTTAAACATGAGACTTTGTGCCAAGATATTGACCCAGGACCATCTTGCAATGACGTAGATTCTTGCAAGACATGCCCTGCTTACAAATAAATAGCAAGGGCAGCCAGCAACTTGAACACACTCAGTCGTGTTTTGGCTTTGAGCACACACAGATCCAGGGCTCGCAGCGCATATAAGGTGTAAAACGTTAAAAATGAAACGGACGACTAAGCAAAGAAGAAAGCAGCACTGAGAAAAGAGATGCAAAAGAGTTGGAGAGACAAAAAAGAAAAAGAGTAATCTAGGTGCAAATTCAGAAAATAA
The DNA here is from genome assembly GCF_016835505.1 of Polypterus senegalus. Lineage (NCBI taxonomy): Eukaryota > Metazoa > Chordata > Cladistia > Polypteriformes > Polypteridae > Polypterus > Polypterus senegalus. Next base: position 62,198,833 of record NC_053169.1, read on the forward strand.
GGAAAGTAATTATCAGCCCAGAACAAGTGGAACTGAAAAAAAAGCACGTCCAATCAGGCCTTTTGCTCTACACACACGCAGAGCAGGTTAGAGATTAAGAAAGTAATGATAAGTAATTATCAGCCCGGAACAATTAGAATTGCAAAAAAGCACGTCCAATCCAGACGTTGGCGCTATACACATGCAGAGCAGGTTAGAGATTATGAAATCAGTGGAATTCAAAAGGCTCAAAAAAAATAAATAGTTGGCGCCAATACACATCTGGAAAAAGTTAAAGAATATGAAAGTAGGAAAATTAGAAAGTATAAAAAAACAAAATAAAGATCGCAGGAGTGCAAACAAACGGAAATTATTACTCAAAAAGGAAAATAATCACCACAGACCAGGTGTCATTGAAAAAAAAGCAGGATAAAGCGAGGTCAGAAATAAAAGACAGAGTAGAAAACAAAGTAAAATGTCATAAAAAGGTTAAAAAACAAGGGGACCAAACAAATGCAGAGCAGGTTAGAGGTAATGAAAACTGGAATTCAAAAGACTAAAAAAATACGTAGTTGCAAAACACATGCAGAGCAAGATACAGAATATGAAAGCAGAAAAAAACCACAGTGTCAAAAAAAGAAAGTAAACATTGCATTAGTGCAAAGAAAGACAAATTATTACTTGGAGAAATAACGAAAAGGTGAATAAAGATCGAATATATGGACATAGGTGATATATCAGAAGTATGTAAATATTGTAAGGCTTTGAAGTTTAAGTCAAGAGAATTTCAAAACGGAGTTTACCTCACATGCATTTATTGGTTACTCTGCAAAAAAATTATTAACTGCTGATGATGTAAATAATTTTGTCTGTGCTGAAATTCCAAACAGAGAAACCTATCCTGAATTATGGTACAAAGTCATTAAACACATGTCTCACGGACCTCATTAAAAAGATTCAGCACGTTGGGACTCAAAAGATTCCAAAAATTGCTTTTACAGAAGTTCTGAAATAAAAGTGAAACTAATGAAAGAGCAACAATTCAAATAAAAAAAAAATCTTAAATGTGTGTATCCGGATAAACAAAAACGGGCGCTGGCGAAGCCCCCTAGCCTATAATTAAAAAAATAAAACCAAATATCAGTTTCAGTGCCACAAAAACTCATACTTGAATAGAATCAATTATAAAAAAAAAAGGCTTAAAAAATATATGAATATATGCTAACATACAGAATTACAACATCCAATTGGGGAATGAAATGTTGCTAAATAGTCATTTAGAGCCTTAATAATATATTTACGAATACTTCAAACTAGAATTTACTTAAAATAATATACTAACATTTACTCACATTTATCTTTAAATCCAATATCTTTTGACATTCTTGAATTTTATGTAGCCAGTGTGGAAGAGAATTATCTGGGTTAGAAATACTGCCATTACATGTGTTTGTTTTTTCTGACACAGAGCAGTCCTGGACATAGCAGGCATTCATATGTAGTTCAATCAAATGTTAGTTCAAAGAGGTCTATCAAAAGCATATTCTGTATCAGAACTGATAATATCTCGATGTGCTCTGACATGATACACACACATACACATGCGTGCACACACAATAACATCACACAAGGAATTTAATCTCATTGAATCTTATTTTAACACTATAGATTAAATAAAAAAAAAGAATTAAGAAGTCAGTCTCCACAAGCTTGTGGTCTCATACTGCCTTAGATGATGTGATGGCACGATCTCAGCGTTTGACAACATGGAAGCATTCTTCTTTTATAATTGTATGCTTAGAAATATTGTAAAATCATCACCTCTTCTAATTTGAATATTGGGGATTTACCACACTCTGTCTTTTTTATATATTGCTCACTTACATTTGAAATCTGAATCTATATATCTAATATATATTATTTTACTGTTTTTTAAATGCATACTGTGCTGTGGACTGATTTTGCTGATACCTGTTTTGTCTTTTACTTTTTCTCAATTCTGTGTTTTTATGTTTGCTGCTTAGGAGCTAGCTAATTTTGAGAAGCTGCTCACATTGACAATATTGACTTTATTTTCTGATGTCTTCTTCTAAAGACAATAACAGGGCCTTTTAGGGATTTTGACATTAGGGGTTGTCCCCTTTGGCCAGTATTCCTGTTTGTGTAACTACCCAAGTGCCTTACTGACATGTTTTACTTTAATTTGTTTACATAAAATATCATGGAGTTCACCTTTCAGTTCTATAGGCAGAGCACTCTCATTGGTGTTTTGATGCCTTGTGGTGCCCAAAAGAGAAGTAATTATACAGGAAAGAAGACTTTTTTTTAGGATGAACAATCTATTCCTTTTTATTTTTGTCAGGTCCAAAGGGGCCATTGAACACAGCTTGCTTCCTTGGATATTAGATGACTACATTAAAATGAGATATTGTGGTATGCATAGCCAGTTGGTTGTCTGACACTGTGAGTACAGTAATAAGATGTCTTTGGTGTCTGACATCATAACCACAGTTTTACTCATTAAATAAAGCAGGAATACACAGTTCCCTGCATCCCCTGTTGTGATTTTTTCAATGTCATACATAATCTTTTTTAATTGCCTTCTGCCATAAATGGGTCAATAACATTAAAAAAAGCTGTCATTATAATATCACGATTCATCACCATTTCATTTATTCGTTGGCTCACCCATTTTGGGAATTGTTGGTCACTATGATAAGGTATATATATATATATATATATATATATATATATATATATATATATATAGTATATAAAGCACATAATACAATAAAAGCAATCTAATTAATGTGAAATACAATATAATAATTTTATTATTACTATAGATTTTATTTCAAATGAGCCTCATTTTCAAAGCTTCGCTTTTTATTTCACAGTGCTACTTTTCCGAATGGCTCTTTTAATGCCAGAGCTATTTACTTCATTAAGCCCCTTTTCATGTGGATTTCATCACTTGTCAATCAAGACCACCTGGCTGAACCTGTTCCTATTGGTCAATCTTTTGCTGTTGTTTACTTTCCCATGATTGTAGGTGATAGACTACCAAAGATCTTTAGCATTACTAGCATTATAACTGAGAAACATTCAGAAGCAGTCAGAACTTGGGGAGATTAGTTTAAATAGAAATAGATAATTTATCATGTGATGCTATTTTCAGACAATTGACAATATGTTCTTGGAAGTGATGGTGTTTATGGAGAAGTCATTAGTAGTTTAAATATAAAATGCCCATGAAAAAATCACATAGGCACACGTCAATGTAATGACCTGCACAGACATGCTATTCCATTGATCTTAAACTACTAAATACCTTTTTATCAATGTGAATACTTTGAAGAGCACTTATCCGTCAAAGCATTTCCAACGCATTGTCAATTTTTTTTACAACGGCATTATATTGTGCCTGGCAGACTGCTCTTTAGATTGTCAGGAAGAAGGGAACGGGGAGGAGCCCCTCCATTCTACAAAAGGCCTTGAAAACATTCAAAATGATAGGTATAAACTGCAAGATAGAGAATAGTGAATAAATAGCCCCATGAAAGAGTTGTGGTTTGTTCTCGCTGAAACTGGGTAAGTGAAAGACAGAGACAGAGAGAGAGGTAGAGAGGGTGAATGAATATCAGCTATACTGGCAGTATTACATGAAGGAGGGGGACAACACAAGGCAAACATTGTGTCTTCTTTTACCATGGATTCCCTTCAGTTTAAATAGTGAAGTGGTTTAATTATGAAGTTTGACTTTTAACATGCATTTTAATAAATGCACCTATTGCTTGGTAAAGTTACAAAATATCTGTATATTTTTTCTGTAAAACTAAGTATTGCAACTCCTGCTGCCTCAATAGTTTTACAAGTTACAGTGCACTAGCATTAAACCAAAAATGTGCTTACAATGAGGTAAACATAATCAAAAGCAAAGGATTAGCCAATTATGAAAAACAGCCTTTCTGAAATGATTAGGACTGGCATGAAAAGTGTCATTTGGAAATGTGATGTTTGGAAAAGTCGCATTGAGAAATAAATATTTTCTAAAAATAAGGCCATGCTTAAATACAATGTAAAACCTGCAATGATTAAATATAAGATAACTTCAATTTAAAACAAAATAAAATAACATCCATCCACCCATTATCCAACCCACTATATCCCAACACAGGGTCACAGGGGTCTGCTGGAGCAAATCCTAGCCCAACACAGGGCGCAATGCAGGAAACAAGCCACGGGCAGAGCGCCAGCCCACCCCAGAAATAATAACATATTTCATAATACTTAGATGACTTTTCATGATAATTAGGTGACTAATTATGTTTTTTTTCACAATTTATTGACAAGAAAAGCTTTTGTTTGCTTTGTTTCAGTATGCATCTTGATCATGACAATTACATTTTTCAGTTTTGAATCAATAGATCATCTTGTCCCATAGACGTATGGGAAGTATCTCCTGCAAAAAAAGGAGATGAAAATTAAATTATAAAATGAAAACAAAGTCTGTCTTTTGCAATTTTATTTTCATAGTCTACATATGAGGAAGCTGCAAAAATTAAAAATAAAGTGAAAGAACAGCATTTTCAATTTCATTTTCAGCCTGAACACAAATAAATACTGGCACTACCTGCTGTATTTCTCAATATGCAAAGAGCACAGGTTAATGGGCGAGGCTTTGCACCTCATCTTTACAGAATTCTTTGTCCTTCAGCTGTATTTTGAAAATGAAACTGCAAACGATAGATTTTATTTCCATGTAATAATTTTAATTTCATTTACTTTTTTGCAGAAAATATCTGCCATAATAGAGGATCCAGTCTTCCCACACTGATATCTTTATCACTGCTAGCATTATACCTTTTTTTTTTACATTTACTGCAGGTTGCCATATTCTAAAGTAGCTTTTTGGTTCCCTTGCCCTGGACAAACAGCCAGGCAATACCTAATAATAGCTTTATTTTGAAAAGTACATTAATGGCAGAAAAATGCTATAAAGAAAGTTATTGAGCCTTCCTCATGTCATGCTTTTTTAAACAATGTCCTTTCAAGTGAAATTAGTTAATGTCAAGACAATAAAGTGAATTTTTAATAAACAATGCTTTATTTTATACACTGCAGAGTTTAATGCTATTCATATAAGAAGAATTTTTCATTTTAGCAATGGGAACTTTGTCTTTGGACTATCCAAACACAAACACACAATTTAGGTATGCAGAGTCATTAAATGATTTTAATTAATAATTTATGATACACCATTTCAATTTTGATTACCTTTGCTGATTTTTAAAATGTGAAGTTGCATTAAAATACAACATTGTTTCCAGTTCCATGATATCCTTGCCTTACGGCTTAACCCTAATAACTTTACACTGTTTATCTAGAAGATATCTCCACTTGGAGCATAAATTAAATGTCACTATGCATAAGGAACTGTATGTTCAGGATGCCAAAATTGACTTGTACTTGATTGCAGGTTTGAGACTCAACCAACATACATTCACTAACCACTTTTTTTTAGTAACAGACAAAACTCCCTTTTACCTTCAAAACAGCCCACATTTTTAAAGACGTGGATTCCACAAGCTGCTGGAAATATTTTTTATGTGTTTTAGAGCCTTGATGATGACTTGAAAGAATGATGAAGTTCACCATTATTTTTCAGCCACATGGAACCACCCATTCTAGTTCATCTGTGGAATTCTGTAGTGGATATAGATCTGTTGACTGTGCAGGCCATTGGAGTAAACATAAAGTAACAGTCATGCTTGTGAAAAAAACTCAAGAGGATAAATGGTGCATTATCTTGCTAGAAGCAAACATTTAAAATAGGGAAGTGTCATCAAAGGAGGCACATCTTCAACAACAATATCATGATATTCAGATGGTGATGAATTTGTATTAAGAAGTCTAATATGTGCCAAAAAGCATCCCCAACTTTATTATGCTAAATGCCCAGCCCCACTTCATTGACACTTGGGAGAATGGACCCATCAAATTATGTTGATAATACCATACTCTGATCCTGCTCTCTGCATGTTGCCGCACAAATGAAGATTTATCAAACCATTTAACATTTTTCCTATGTTCAGTCATCCAGTTTTGATGATCAAATGTTCACTGTAGCCTCAACCTCCAGTTTGTACCTGACGGAGGTTCAGTCCAGAGTGGTCTTCTACTGCTGTAGTCCATCCCCTTTAGGTTCCTGTTGTAAACCATGAATAAAATAAAAAATAAGGGAAATTAAGAAATGCAGAAATTCAATTTCTTAATGATAATTTTCCCACATTGTTGCCAAAGGGAAAATGTCCCCAGACCTCTCTGGAGTGTGTTGCCCCTGCACATTACTATCAGTTTCACAAATGTTAATTTACATACTGTTTTCATAAAATTAAAAAAAAATATATTAAGTCTTAACAATTCACAAGAAAAAATTAGTGAAGAATTCCAAGCATAATATATGTTACTTTGTAACATAAGATCTGGGCATCTGACAACTTTCTAAGTTTATCGGTAAGTCAAATTGCTAGAGGGAATTTCATTGAATTTGGAAAGGGGAAAATTACAATAATGTGCCAAGGTGTATAATTAGTTTGTTTTCAGATGTTCTGCTCATGAATAATTATCAGTATCTTGTACCCTACAGCCATCTAACAAGCTGTCACTTCACACATATATTCAATATTTAATAAAGGAGTAAAATGTATGGTTATTATAATAAAAGAAAATGATCACACTTAAACAAAGAGAGTCTTAGAATATAAAACCTCTGAAGTTGCATTTAAACACAGAATAGTATGCAAACTATTAAAGGTTGCATTTCAATTAAAGAATCACAACCCACTGTCTACAACTCAGTAATGAGAAAAAACACATGAATAACATGCAAAATGTGTAATTTAACATAACATAAATAATACTTTCCCTAAACAAAGACTTTAAATGTAGTTTGACTAGACAATTTGGTTAGTGATAAATTGATTTTAATGGTTCAGAAACTGCTGCTGTTGAGGCTCATTAGATTAAACAATTAGATATGTGATTAGATTAGAATGACCCATTGTCAGATCTTTGTGGCTGCCTGCTAGAATTGTTGTCATTTGCCTGACCTGTAGTACAGTGCCCATAGTGGGTCTGCCAGCCCTCCCTAGGACAGTTAGAATCAGGGAGTGCTTTTGAATCTTTTCATATTTAACAAAAATAAATAAACAAAAATGTAACTGTACAGTATATATGTGGTCTTATTGCATGGTATTTTGTGTTTTATGTTTTTATTGCATATAGCTTCATGTTACTTATTTAAATGCAGTATTTGCAATAGTGAAAAATCTTTTAAGCTCATGACTGGAATTATGTTCACAATATAAGTAAACTGTTAAGTCAGACTTACACAACGTGAATAAAATGATGAAGGATTTAATGCCAGGTGATATCTATCCATCTATACTCCTACCACTATATTTTTGCATCTGGGTAGCATATTTGATTTCTCGTATAGTAGAATATAAATCTGATTTTTATAATAAAAGGTGCCAGTGGGTTTTCTGGTGTAATACCAGCTGGTGATTTTTAAAACTCATTTAAACACTCTTTAACACTTAAATCATTTCAAAGATTCTGCCACATGACCTTTGAGTATAGCCATGTCATAGGCTGAACACAGAAAATAGTCATAAAAATCTATCAAAAAAAAGAAATCAGTTCTGATTGTAATAAATAAATTATTATAATTACAGGAGGTACAGAAACACTAACAAAATAAACAATACCACCAAATGTATTATGTACATTACTGCTGATCAAAAGATTGCAGGAATGCAGCCAACTAGTATTGTAATTATGAACTGATCAAGTGTGAAAATACATCATAGGAGACAATGTCTTGATATTAAACATATTACTCATCCTTACATTTAAAGACAAACAATAAAAAATAAGCAGGGAACAATAATATTATGTGTGTATATATATATATATATATATATATATATATATATATATATACAAAGTATATATAGAGTGCACTGACTATCTCTCTCAGTCCCTTGCAGACCTTTTCCGGGAAATCCCACCTGTTGCTTCCGGGCACAAGGACACCACTCCCAGTTCCGACATAGATGACGTCATTTCCCTTCCAGCCCTTTAAAACTGCCATCTTGCCTCAGTACAGGCAGTTCTGTTCTGGACTCTAAACTAAGCACATCGTGCTATTTAAAACTACTTTTTTGCAGCCAATTCAATTATACGGGTGGCTGCCCCAAATCTTTATGATGTCTCCGACTCATTCTTATTACAGTGTATATATATGTATATACGGTTTACACGCTCAAATAATGTTATGTCACAGCCGGACCTGGGGTTGGCTTTGTCATTTGATGATTTCTCCTCTTCTCCTTCTGCAGACCAACCAAACAACCTGCCAATCAATGGCCTTCTTTCCAATAAAGTCATTTCTGGTCTCCAGAACCATCCTACTGATGACATCACTTCCAGTTCCAGCCTACCCTCTTCCTGCTGCCACCATATTTATATCTCAGCTCCACCTATGTTAGTTAGTTCTTTTTTGTACTCCTGTTTGTAAAGATGTGCCTATTTTTGCCTTCTTTTTCAACAGTTTTTTTTTTTAAGTATACCCATCCCATACCTTGTTGTGACTCACTTGTCTTTATTCCTGTATATACAGTATATGAAGAAAATAGTATGATAAATAGTGGTGAGCAGCAATGAAACTGAAGAACAACTGTAAAAATTTAAAAAGCATCTATGTAACAAAACAATAAGGTCTGTGTGAGTGTGTGTGTATCTTGTGCTTTAGAGCAATATGATTGGTCAGTTTGACTTTGGTATGTTTAGTCAGTTTAGCAATTGAAAGAGAGTTGCCTTCAAAGACAAAAAGTATAAAAATGGATAGGTGACATGAACGTTGCCTTAAAATAAATGCTAAATGTCATTTAAAATAAATGTCTGAGAACCAGGGGAAGCATTGGTGCATAGAGGTTCAGACACACACCAATACAGAGATAAGGAATAAGGATAAGGTATATGGAGGGCAAGAAACTTACTAAAATGAATAGAAATATTATTTATATTGGGGGTGTAAAAGCTATACATATAAAATCAACATACATATGTATTGAAATTAAAGGGCAATATCACACACAGTCAGTAATATCTCAGGGAGAACTAAGTCAAAAAGGAGAACAGAAAAGTAAAAAATATATTGAGTCACTGTCATGCAACTGAGAGAAGATGCTGCATTCAAAGTCTTTAAGAAAGCCAACTTTAGTCCAATCAGTCAGGGTATTTATTCAAACAGGATCTACCACTTCAATGCACACAGACACAGCAAACAAGAATTGACAGGGTCAGGTCAGTGGCCAGGTTAGAATGTTGCCCACATCAACCATCGGGCGACAGACATGTTATGCGTGGAGGCAGCGAACTTGCAGCTGCCTTGGTGGTATTGTGAACTTAGAGTTGCCTCTGCGATGGACAATCTTCAAAAGATGCCTTAACTGTTTTTCGGCATGCAGTATAGTTGGGGAGGGTATCAAAGGGCCTCAAAAATCTCATATCCCCCAATCCCCCCGGCTTTATTGACAGCGGTGTGGATGAAGTAAAAAGCCTAAGCCAGGCTTGGCCAGATGCAAGATGTGCGCAGAACTGGGATGGTGGCAATCATTAAAAGCTAATGGTTGCAAGCTAATAAACCACTGAGTGAGCCAGGTATTTGTATCCTTCTGTATGTAGAGCCACTGGAGCAGAGGGTGGTCAGTAACCAGAGTAAACCGCTGACCCCATAAGTAGTAGTGGAGGGTCTCCACTGCCCAATTAATAACAAAACATTCTTTCTTGGATGAGTAATTACACTCCCTGGGGAGCAATTTCCTGTTCAGAAATGGGATGGGATGTTCCTCTAAGCTGGCTCTTTGACCGACCTTGTCAATGGCGAGCCCCTCCCTCTCTACGACAGAAAGAGATGCTCTGCTAGGACCACTGAGAAGAGGGCATTCTTCTTCCCTATTAAAAGAGGCCAGTGTGAAGTGTCTGATATAGCTGTCCAAACTTTAAAGTTCCTCCCTTTAAATTTCAGAAGGAGTAAGATAGTATCATATTCTGTAAAGTCTCCATAAACACAGCAAAATGTTTACCCGATCAATCTTTGTCATGGTGGACTACACAGTGGTCACTACCAGAGACCAACAGGGCCGGCATTTCATGTCTGGCCAGCTTCTCATCTGTTTAAAAATGTACATTTATTTTGCTTTTTCACAGAACTGTAATGTCAGCAATATGGAGTTTTTTTTTACAAAGATCTGGTACTAGTACAGAGTCTTTAGGTACCTGTTTTCCTATTTGGGATGTTCCCTCTGAGTATTTTGTCAGTGCATTTGTCACATTTATAAAGATTAAGTAATTGAAAGTTATCTTTATCTAAACAATACTGTCTGCTAATGAAGAAGTAGCACTTGATATAGAGACCAAAATGTGCTGGCCTCTATAACTCACCTATCCTATGCCTGGTATAACTTTTGCTTCTCTGGACTCTTCTTTCCTTCACTTTTCACAGACCCAGCCTTTGCTTGGTGAGACGGGATATCCTCCAGGAAACAAAAAACAATCAAGCTGCAGCTGCCACTCAAGATGACTATGCATGCCTGACAGGAATAACGCTGCTGACAAGAATAACACAGCTGCCACTTGTGAGGGAAGTCCAGATGGATGGGAACAAGCACCAAACAAACAGAACAGCACCTAGACCGTGTGCTGAACAGAACAACAAAGAAGCATATGTCCTGTAGAATTTCTTTAAGAGTGAAAGTAACTAAACTGTTGGTTATATATTTTAAGTCATTTACATATTTTTTTTTAAATTGGCAGCCCCAGAACCATTCAGAATGGAACACCTGAATTAAGATTAGATTTCTTCGTGTCCTAGGGAACAAGCAAACAACAAAGAGTAAGTGTTTATATATATATTTTTTTCTTCTTTTTTTGAATGAAGCCCTCCTTTAGTGTGCACTCTGTGAACTGGGCCACTTTTATCAATATTCTTCAGTTCATTGTAACTTTAATTGATAATCTGATAATCTCCTCATTTTAAGACAGTTTCCTATATTTTAGTTTCTTCAAAATAAGTTGTAGATTCTGCTTTCCAGTTGGTTATTTTAACTTTCCCATGAACATGTTACTCTGAGAACACAATAAATTCATACCTACAATTCCAACAATTAGTTGCAGACAGGCAGGGGCTGGAGACATTTGGTGATTTTTACTTCAAAATCAATATGTCATTTTAACAGAATAAATCAGCAATGCTGCTTATTTCATTGCAAAATGAAGATCCCTGATTAGAAAAATGATTTTAAAAGCTGTTTTTCAGAGAAGCAGCCACAGCAACTCACTACCATCAATACCATGTTAATCACCACCAGTTTGCTGCACATCCACAGTCTATCCTATCCTAAAGTGTGATTCCACTTATTCTGAAAATGCTTTCCTGTGACACACTGATCTAGAGTGTACAATATAAGGAAATGAAAAAATGTTCAGCTAAAGAAATATATTTGAGAAAAGGAGAGTATTACTAACTCTGTAGTAAACAAAAGTATTAGATATAATTACACAGTTAGTCTGTCTCTAGAAAAATATACCTTATGAAAAAGACTTTGGAATCTAGTAAGTACACAGCATGCTATGCCAATAGCAGTTTTCCTTAATTAAGTTGTGAAGCCACATCTAGCACATCTACATACAGTTGTGGTTTTCATGTCACAATAAAAACATGACTGAAAATGTGCAAACTGTGTTCAAAACTGTGTGTCTCTTGGTTTGTTACACTTAGCCATCTATGCCTTCTAGTAGATAAAATAAAATTATGTTGAAAAAAAATCATGAATATTTCTAATTTGTTTGGCCACTCTAAGGTAAGGCCTTCAAAGTAAATCTGCCACCAAATCTATTTCTTCTCCTCCTTCAGCCATTGTGGGGTGACAAAATAGCTATTACACCATCCTATCCAATCAATGGGTCTGAATACGGTGACGTTGCCGTACGCCTGCTAGAGAGCCCTACTGACACCAACTCAAAATCTGATTGGTTGAAGCAACAGTTTAATCGACATTTATTTTGTGTTAGAGGGCCTGCAGAATGGATTGTGAAGGCCTCTGGGCAGACTTCTTTGACTTTGACCCTGCCTGGCAACAAATGATGGCTGAAATGTGATTGGTTAAATGCTTTAATACGAAAATACATGTCTGGAAGCAGCATAACCATCAGAAAAGCTATGAAAGGAAGCGGACAGACTATTTGGAATTATTTAATAAGTATTCATGAACAAAATATAATTAACATCAGTTTGTGATTCAGATATTTTTTTAAGCCAGCAGAGAAGGCCTTGCAGGCCCTGACGACCCACCACTGGATTCAACAAAAGCCTGATGCGCAGACATGATTCCACAGACAAAATATCTTCGTTTTAAAGGTTTAGTTAAGTTTCAAAGTAAAACAGTTCACACAAAAAAGAAAATTGAAATAACAAAAAAAGAAGAAATTAATGTTAAGAAAAGTTCAGTTCAAAGCTTAACTCTTGTTAAATCTCAAATCTTTACTATTTACTTAACATTTCTGAACCATTTCAAAATGGTCAGAAAATTGTATGCTTATCCCATCTCTGAGTAATGGGTCTTTCAAGTCCCTCTTTACTGGGATCTGTTCTTACCACAACTAAGCTTATTATCACACTGTTACTCAGTTATAGTAAGAAGGTTCTATCTCTTACTAACTTATAGGGGGAAAAGACTATACCATAAGTAATGACTATGAAAGGAATTTATATTCTATTTAAATTAAGCAAACATTAATATGAATTTAACTCAAACTTTAACTTTCTAAGATTGGCTCATACAGTGACCATAGCATAAAGCAGATACCCCATCTTTACATGAAACTCACTGCATCGAATCTTCTAGGACATAGCCTAAAAAAGAATAAGGAACTACATAAGATGTTACATAGAATTGACAGAGGAGCCTATATGGTCTTTTGGTCATTTGAACCCCTGCTTATTTTGTTTTTGTCCTGCATATCTGTATTTTTTTTGTCCTCCCTAGCCATCTGACCTTATCATATTTAGAGTCTTGAAAAACAGTTTTCTACTTAAGGATTCTGCTTTTTGATCAATTATGTATCTATTTTACTAAAGTATGTAAGTTTACTTAAGTATTTATTGATTTTATATTTTTTATTCATTTATTATTATTTTTATCTCATTTTAATTTGTATTTCTTATCTTGTGACTATTAATTTGACATCTTATAAAGCACTTTGAGCTACATCCTGTGTATGAAGATGTTAATTGAAGATAAATGTTGTTGTTGAGACACTTGGAGGAAAACTTAAATTTTAATTAACCCTCAGAGAGAAATGGTTCAATAGTATGAACCAATCAGGAGTTGGGACGATATTTCTGTTGTTTTGACAACACATTTCCCTCTAATTGCATTATATTACTTTCCTTAGCAGAACTTTATTAAATTCTTTTAAATATCATTCCATAAAAACGTCAACAAACAAATGTGACTTTAACATTATGTTTTGTTTATTGCTATCCCCGTTTAATATTAAGCATTTAACTTAAGGTAGGAAATAAGGTTTGATTAAATACTTGAAACAATTGTTTAATCAATTGTTCAACTTAAAGGCTCTTATAAAATTATCAAAAGTTTCAACCTGGTCACATTCAAGAATACATCCAGTTCAATGTTTCTTGGTTGAAGTCAGCATGTGCTTGTGCTTTACGCAGCACTCCTTCAAACATCACCTCCTCTGCCTTCTGTGTTTTGTGTTGAAATATCTGGAATTTTAAATTTAAAAAATATTTGATTCATGCCACAGTCTTGTATATTAACTTTATTGGCAGGATTATAGTCCCACGCTCTATTCCTGGATTTGTACTTCAGATATTCATGTAAAAATTGTATCTGTATTTTTATGGTAAATAATTCACAGTTCCAACTTTTTTCTGGCTTAGTGTGCTTCACTCTTCTAACTAGTGTGATTCTTATTTCCTCTGGACCACTACATGCTTTTTACCAGTAGTTTTTTTTTTTGGCCAGGCAAAACAAGACCAATTTTTCTATTTGATGCAGATGAGTTCAATTACTTGGTGTTGCTGTTGAAAATAAAACAAAAGCTTCTGTATCTTTTTACAGAGTACTTCAATCTACTGTATATACCACCAAATCCTATTTTAAAAAAGTTAAGACTGTATTGTAACTTCATTTAACTAAAATTCAAAATGGTCATATATTAAAAAGACAGCTTCAAAAAACTCTAAAGCTGAATATGGCAGTGCATTACATAATATTTATTTGTATGTCCTGGCTACAAATATACTATATGTACTTTGAGACTGCAGAAGAAGGCATAGGTCAACAAAACCACTCCATTTTGTTTCACTTTGGAATCTTTTTCATACGTTCACTGTATGGTTTGCTCTATACTCTATCCATCCATCCATTATTCAACTCGCTATATCCTAACTACAGGGTCACAGGGGTCTGGTGGAGCCAATCCCAGCCAACACAGGGCGCAAGGCAGGAAACAAACCCCGGGCAGGGCACCAGCCCACAGCAGCTCTATTTTCCAATTAATACTAATTATTATCAATTCAGTAGCCACCCTATGGTTCACCATTCACTTAAAATATGGTTTCATTATAGGAAATATCTAAGGAAGAGGAATGCTGTTGTCAGCTGCCTCAGTGCATGATAATCAGATGCTCCAGCCTTTGATAATCTATACGGTATTCATTATATGGAAATCTTTGAGGATCTGGATTTATTTCTGAATAGAAAATATTTTTGAAGTGTTTAAACTATTATGATTTTAATTAAGTCTTCCAGCAACATGCTGCTTTTTCTGTACACAAGTTACAGTCTTCTTCAAAAACAAGCTGTCCAGCTTCCCTCATCTTCCATCATATCTGTCCTTCAAGCATTACTGGATAGTTCTGATGAAGAAACAGATATTATTTGTAGACTCTAGAATTGTATTTCAAGTAGTTTCAGCTCTGGATGATCTTAGTGAACTATGGGAATTTAATTAGAATTTCAGATAGGGAATGGAATTCAGCAATCCATAAAATGCAATTCTACTAAATCTGTGTAAACATGTTCTACTTCAACTAAAAATTACACAGATAATATATATCTTAGTTAAATTTCATAAAATGTATCTGGGGCAAATCTTAAATTGTCATTAAGCACCCGGATCACTATATCATGTGTTTTGGGGATGCTCTATACTCACACCATTTTTGTTTAAAATATTTACATATCTATCAGGCAGCTTCAAATCTATAGTTAATCACAATCATTTAAAGACAATATTTGCAGATATACATAATAAAATTACATTATGTGATTAAATGTCTTTTGTGATATCTCACACTGCATTACTGGCGTAAAGCTTTATTTTGCTGAACTGAAATAATTTTAATCAATTCCCCATAACCCAATGAGAAAGTTATATATATATATTGTAATAATAATACGCCAAAGAATTCATAAAGGTTTGGGCAGCCACCCATATATTGTTTTTCCCAGCTGCAAAAGGGTTTGTTGTATCATAAATCTCAAGTGCATTTTCCAGAGTCCAAACTAGAACTGGCTATAGTAGCCCAAGATGGAGGCTTTAAAGGCCTGGAGAGGAACTGATGTCATCAAAATGGCCGGAACCAGAAGTGACGTCAGCAAAGGGGCTGGCCTCGGTTGCGATGTCAGCAAAGAGGACGGCTTCGGAAGTGACATCAGCAAAGGGGCCGGCTTTGGAAGCGATCTCAGCAAAGGGGCTGGCTTCGGAAGTGACATCTTCTGAGGCGCCAGAACCTTGCAGGATTTCCCGGGAAAGGTCTGTAGGGAACTGAGAAAGACAGTCAGCGCTCTCCGCCACCCCCTGGTCAGATGTTTTATTACACTTACTCAGGTCCTTTAGCTGCCTCCTACTCGCACGTGCGTGACAAGGCCCCCTCCTCAACCCAGACCCTTCGGGTTGGGCGTCTTGCACTGAGAGGTCGTGGGCATGAGAGAGAGCATCAGCGTTGGCATGGAGAGAACCCTTACGATGAATTAGCGAAAACTTGTAAGGTTGAAGGTCAAGAAACCACCTAGTTACCCGTGGATTCGACTCCTTGTGAAGGGCCATCCACTGTAAGGGTGCATGATCCGTGACCAGAGTGAACTCTCGGCCCAAGAGGTAGTACCTCAACTGCGTAATCGCCCATTGGATCGCAAGGACTTCCCTTTCCACTGCTGCATACCTGGTCTCCCGATCCAACAGTTTCCGGCTTAGGTACATGACGGGGTGTTCAACACCATCACCGCTTTGGCTCAGCACGGCACCCAGGCCTGTGTCCGAAGCGTCCGTCTGGAGAATAAAAGGGAGAGAAAAATTATGAGCTTTTAATATTGGTGCTGACATAAGAGCCTGTTTTAAGTCACTAAATGCAGTGTCCGCCTTGTCAGTCCATACCACGTGATTAGGGGCCCTCTTCTTTGTAAGATCAGTCAAGGGCGCCACTCTCTCTGAAAACCGAGGTACAAACCGGCGGTAGTACCTGGCCAACCCGAGAAAGGCTTGGACTTGCCTCTTTTACAATGGCATCTATTTTTGAACACTGTGATTTCACGGTACCCCGACCCAACAGATATCCCAAATATTTAGCCTCTTTTAATCCAAAGAAACATTTCTTGGGATTAATACGAAGCCCGGCTTCTCCTAGTGTCCGCAATACCGTAGTGACCTGCTGTACGTGTTCCTTCCATGTGCTGGAATAGATGACAACCTCATTCAGATAGGCAGCACTATACGCATTATGGGTTTGGAGCACTTTATCCACCAGACGCTGGAAAGTCGCAGGAGCGACCCAAATGGAAGAACACAATACTGCCAGTGTCTGCTAGGAATGCTAAACGCGGTCTTGAAATTCGCGGAGTCCGTTAAAGGAATCTGCCAGTACCCCATTGTCATGTCAAGCGTGGTTAAAAGCTTCTTGAGGAGGTCATCCACGCGAGGCATGGGATAAACATCGAACTTAACCTGGTTAAGCCGACGAAAGTCATTACAAAACCTCCAACTGCCATCAGGCTTACTAACCAAGACAATTGGGCTGGACCTGGGACTATAACTTTCCTCAATCACTCCTAGTTCCAGCATCCGCTTGATTTCCAGCTCCACCTGCTTTCTTTGCCTCAGGAAGTCTATAGGGGCGCTCCCGGACAATAACCCCTGGTTCAGTCACTATGTCGTGCGCAATCAGAGAGGTCCTTCCGGGTTTTTCACTCACCACCTCTGAGACGGACAGGATAACTGATTTCAGCTCCCGTCTTTGTCTATAAGTTAATTCCTCGCCGAAATTAAGGGTGTCTATGTGAACAAAGAATGAGCAGGGTTGAGCGGAGGAGGGATCTGGTTCCCTCTCCTTCCACGGCTTCAGCAAGTTCACATGATAAACCCGCTCACTTGGTCTACGATTAGGTTGTTTCACCAAATAGCTGACCAATCCTTTTCTCTCCTTAATTTCATAAGGGCCATGCCAATGGGCGAGCAATTTAGAATGGGAGGTGGGAACTAATACCATGACATGATCCCCCAGATGGAATTCTCGGAGTGTCGTGCCATGGTCATAATAACAGGCCTGTGCTGCTTGTGCCTCTTCCATATGACTTTTTAAAATAGGTTGAATTTTCCCAACTCTATCGCGTAACTGTGCGATATATTTAAAAATATTTGTAGAGGGAAGAGCCTCTCCTTCCCAACCTTCTTTTAAAATATCCAATATACCCCGGGGTTGTCGTCCGTATAACAATTCAAAAGGAGAGAACCCCTTAGAGGCTTTTGGGACTTCCTGATAGGCAAAGAGAACGAGGGGGAGGAGTTGATCCCAATTCCTCCCATCCCCGCTGACCACCTTGCGAAGCATCTGCTTGAGAGTCTGATTAAACCTCTCCACTAGACCGTCGGTTTGAGGATGATACACCGCGGTCTTTAAGTGCTTTATTTTCAGCAACTTGGCCGTTTCCCTGAACGTCTCAGAGGTAAAAGGTGTTCCTTGGTCTGTTAGGACTTCTTTAGGAATACTGACACGCGCAAATACTCCGACTAGTTCCCGTGCGATTGCTTTAGATGTAGCTGAGCGCAAGGGAACAGCTTTCTAATATCGGGTCGCATAATCCATGAGGACTCATATATATTTATGTCCTCGGGCTGAGGGCTCTAAGGGTCCTATAATATCAACTCCAATTCGTTCAAAGGGGACATCAACTAAGGGAAGGGGAACGAGAGGAGCCCGGTCCCCCTAGGAATTTGCCGTAACTGACATTCTGGACAAGAAATACAAAAACGTCCTCCTCGTTAAATCTCAGCCAACAAAATCTGAGCTTGATCCGCTCTAAAGTTTTTTCAGTGCCTAAATGGCCTCCAAGGAGGTAGGCGTGAGCTAATTCACAAACCTGCCGCCGGTAGGTTCGTGGGATTAACAACAGTTTCTGAACCTCCACTCCATGTTACACGACCCGATATAATAGATCATTTTCTATTACATAGTGAGGTCCTTGTGGCATGGGCTGGTGTGTGCGTTGGCCGTTGACAAGGACTACTGCATTCTTTGCAAATTTTAGGGAGTCATCATTCCACTGCTCCCTTTTAAAAGAAGACGGTGTTTGTCTAAACTGAAAGTGAATGTCGGAGAGAGGATCCGGTCTGACCTCAAGGGAAGGGGATTTCTCCCGACTCGTCGAGGCGCAGGTTGATGACGTATTTGTCTGCCACGGTCCAGGACTCTCCCCGTTCCCCTCGTGGGCTTCCGTATCTCTCTCCAACGGCTGTGTACACGGCGTGGAGACAGCTTGAGACGAGTTATCCTCCTCTATAACTAGGCCTATGTTTTTATCGGGAGTAGTCAATAGTTTACCGCTTTTATTTTCCGACCAGTCCTGCCCTAGAATCGCTGGAAAGGGAGGATTGGGGTGAACCGCCATGGGAATTCTTTTTAGAGATCCTGCCTGACTTACGAAACACAGGGCGGTATTGTACATCTGGGTGTCTCCGTGAATACATTTAATACTGGTCTTTTCTTTAATTCTTTGTCGCGGGTAAGACATAACGGCAATCAACAATGGAAATGTTGCTGCCAGAATCAAATAAGGCATTGACTTTGTAACCATTAATGACTACGGTTCCCGTATTCGATACCGTCAGAGGGTTGGCAAGAGCACACAAACCGTCTCCCCCCTTCCACCTACATCCCACCTCGTTCCCGGGCAGGTTGCACACGCGGCGGCCCGGGAACTCAGAAACAGGCTCCGATTTATGTGGAAGAGACTTATTTTGTAGGACATAATTTCTAGGAAATCCACTAGAGTACGGTTCTGCTCTCCCAGATTTCGAGACTGGCATGGCTGATTTTACAAGCTTTATAAGCTCTTCCATAGAATGGAAAGGTTCTTTAAAAAAATAAAGCAGGCTACCTGCTGTACTATTTGGCAGGTAGATAGTTAAAATGGCCTTATTCATAAGGCCACCTGCTCCCAGAGGGTCATAGCCTGTGTCTGGATTGATCTCTCTGGATCAAATTCCCAGTTTTGTATTATTTTTGCCTGCTGGACAGGGGATAGCCCATATTTATCTGGGGCCTCAGCCCCAATGGGCTGCTCAGCTCTCTCCTCCGAGAGAGCATAATAAGCCCTTTTCGTTTCATCCCCAGAAACCAACCTACGTCTGTATGTCCCCTTCACACTCTCCCTTGGGTAAGTTATATGCCCGGTGCTGTATTTGAGGAGCGGAGCCTGCACTGAGTCCTTCCTGGCCTCCAAACGCAATCACCCCCAGGAAACTTGTCCCCGGGACTTTCCTATCTGGTTAATTTCATGTTCGTCTCCCGGATTCTTCTGGGACTTAATCCTGCCGGCTACGCCACTGTAATAATAATACGCCAAAGACATCATAAAGGTTTGAGGTAGCCACCCATATATTGTTTTTCCCAGCTGCAAAAGGTTTTGTTGTATCATAAATCTCAAGTGCATTTTCCAGAGTCCAAACTAGAACTGGCTATAGTAGCCCAAGATGGAGGCTTTAAAGGCCTGGAGAGGAACTGATGTCATCAAAATGGCCAGAACCAGAAGTAACGTCAGCAAAGGGGCTGGCTTCGGAAGAGATGTCAGCAAAGGGGATGGCTTCAGAAGTGACGTCAGCAAAGGGGCCGGCTTTGGAAGCGATCTCAGCAAAGGGGCCGGCTTCAGAAGTGACGTCTTCTGAGGTGCCGGAACCTTGCAGGATTTCCCGGGAAAGGTCTGTAGGGAACTTAGAAAGACAGTCTGCGCACTCCGCCACCCCCTGGTCAGATGTTTTATTACACTTACTCAGGTCCTTTAGCTGCCTCCTACTTGCACGTGTGTGACTATATATATATATATATATATATATATATATATATATATATATATATTATGACGGACAGCCGGGTCCCATGCCCGGCCAGGACGCCTCTGTTGCATATGTCCCGGGAGAGCCATCATGGACATTGCAGTACCTTCCCCGGGGCACTTGGGGGCAGCCTCCCCGGCTGTGGATCCCTCCTCAATCTTCCGGGGCCGTCCTGGAGGGGGTCGGCGGTGTTATAACTGTGGCCGCGGTGGCCATGTCTGGCGGTGTTGTCCCGAAGGACATCGGGGCAACACCCCAGACCTGTTTATTCTGTTTTTACAGGGCGCAGCCGCGGGACCAGGAATGCCGACTCCCCGTCCTGGAGAAGACCGGCCCTCACGGGGCAGGCCGATGAGCCCCACAAGCCTCATCTGAGGGAGGGGCCATATAACGGACAGCCGGGTCCCATGCCCGGCCGGGACGCCTCTGCTGCATACGTCCCGGGGGAATCATCATGGACATTGCAGTACCTTCCCCGGGGTGCTTGGGGGCAGCCTCCCAGGCCGTGGATCCCTCCTCAATCTTCCTTGTGGCTCCATGGGACATGGAGTCCACCACAGCAGCCCGGTTGGGAGATGGGGTGGCCGCTAGGGGGTGCTGGGGACAACCAGCCACCACGCTGGTGCAATTAAGACCAGCTGGTCAGGCACCTGGAACACTTCCGGGTGGGGTATAAAAGGGCCTGCCTCCCAGCAATCAAGGCCAGAATCGGGAGGAAGAGGACGAGGTTGCCTGGGAGGAGTGGTGGTGCCAGGAAGCATTTGGTTGTGTGGGTTATTTTGTGCTTTAGACTGTGTTGGGCCTGTGGGACACGGGGAAGGCGTGTGCCCACGGCTGAAGAAAATAAAAAGCCCTTTGAGTGTGAACACGTGCCTCTGCGTAGTCTGTGCCGGGTCGGGCGGTATATAGCGCCTTTATCACAATATATATATATATACTGTATATTATCTAGAACTGGAAAATATTAAATCCTGCAAGTGAATAGTGGATGCAATTTTTTTTCAACATTTGGCAAGAGTTCATCAGTTTCATTCTCTTTTTTGTCAAAGAGGCTGGGACATCTCTTCATTGTATGTATCGGATGGGCAAGCCTGGTCAGGACAGTACCTCCCCTGGAACGCTAGATAGCAGCCCCCCGGATTGCAGCGGTGACAAGAACTCCTGCAAGGCTTCATGGGAGTTGGAGTTTTTTGCAGCCCTGTTGGGATCCATGGGCATCACCTGGGGGTGCTGTAGCTGCTGCTGAGCCCTACAGAGCAGCTCTTCCACCACACCAAGAAGTGCTGCCGGAATTAAGCACCTGGAGCACTTCCGGGAGGGCTATAAAAGGAGCCAGCAACCACTACTCCAGGAGCCAGAGTCAGAAGGAGGGAGACAAAGCTTGCCAGAGAGAAGTGGTTGAGAAAAGGAAGAGAAAAGAATTATTATTGTGTGGTTTTGTGTTCAGAACTGTGTTGTGTACTCGTGGGAATGGGGAAGACGTTCTCCATGAGGGAAGAAAAAGGAAATAAAAGCCCTGAGTGCTTTGAACTTGGGTCCTGCGTCTGTCTGTGTCAAGGCTGGCCTTTACATCTGACATAGTGGGCAGGATGCCTGGCTGTGTGTAAGGCAGGAACCTGTACCTTATTTTGTGGCAGCCTGACACAGCAGCATGAGGCACGTGCATACACACGGCAGCGCAGCAAGGCACACGCGGCTTGAAAGCATGTGCTGAAGCTGTGCTTGAAAAAATGCTTTTTTTGTTTGTTTGTTTAACATAATTTTTCAAATACTGTATTTTGTCAGAATTGCAATTCAGTTAATGTGTGCAAATTGTAAGAGTAGGCTTTTGATCTATTTCTGCAATTTGTGCTGAATGTATTCTTTTTATTTTACTTTAACTCTATTAAATAAAATCCTGGCAATAAAGTACTTTAAAAAAAGTAATTTTTCTTTTTCTGTTTTGGCATTCAGACTGATTACTGATCAT